>NC_089582.1:48299286-48559286 GCF_019320115.1 Miscanthus floridulus
GTGCTTAGCTAATACGCACGCTGAGCCCACGGGAGTTAGAGCGAGCTAAGTAAAGTGTCCGTTCTTGGCTCCTGCTCCCTATTCGTGCTTCTCTTAGTGCGTTTATTTTCTAGAGCTTTACTTGAGAGCGTTTCGTTACCGGAGTCGTAGAGTTGTGCTCGTGGAGCGTTACCAAACGCGGCGTAACTATACAAGGGAAGGACTCCATGTTTATTAGCTAATGCGCACGCTAAGCCCACGGGAGTTAGAGAGAGCTAAGCCAAGCTTCCGTTTTTTTGCTCTGCTCCCTATTCGTGCTTCTCTTAGTGCGTTTATTTTCTAGAGCTTTACTTGCGCAATGGTTCAACGAGAGAGCGTTTTGTTACCAGAGTCGTGGAGCTGGCTCGTGGAACGTTACCAAACGCAACGTAAGCTATATATGGGAAGGACTCTATGCTTAGCTAATGCGCACGTTGAGCCCACGAGTAGGGAGCTAAGCAAAGCTTCCGTTTTTGGCTCCGCTCTCTATTCATGCTTCTCTCACTACCGAAAAAACAGTAGGTTTACAGGCCACTCGGCGAAGCCGAAGTAACACTCAGCAACAAAGAATCGACAAAGCTATTTTTACCGAGTGTTTTTTGTCGAGCACCTGGCAAAATACTCTACCAAGTGCTAAAACCGACCCTCGGTGAATACTTTTCGAAAAATATAAAAAAAACCAAGGCCACCCGCCCGCGGCTCCCCCCGCCGCCGCCACCCCGCCGCGCGCAGCCACGGCCGCGCACGCGTCCCGTGATGACGCTGTTAGCTCCGCGCACGCGTGCTCTGGGGCGGACGCGCCGGACCCGGACTCGAGCTCGACGGCGGCCCTGTCCCCACCTAGCTGTGCCGTGTAGACACGGCCGCCGGGGCGCGCGCGGCCCTCGAGGGCGAGCACTCGGAGACCGAAGCGGAGGAGCTGGCGCATCGGCGGCCGGCGTGCATGAAACGAAGCTCTGTATGCAGAACAAACGAAACAAACAATTCAGGCGTCTGAGGACAGAATCAAGCGCAAGAACCACGGAATCAGCGGCTGCGTCCATCGAATCCCGACGGGCGTCAGATTTTAGCTGCCTATCTCGCCCGAAATTACTGATTTGCATTCATAGCGCAGCGCAGGGGAGAGTTAAAAGAGGAAATGGACGAACATTAACCGACCAAACCAAACCAATCCAGAGACCCGCCGGACCAGCACTAAATCAGCCACGCAAGAAGAAGCGTGCGATGTTCCAAGAACGGGAGAGGCTGATGAATCAACGAGACTGGCAAAGAAGTTTGGGCGTTGCATTGAACTCACCTGGATTCAAGAACTCAAGAACTGGACTGAAAAAGGCCTCTCTCTCTCTCTCTCTCTCTCTCTCTCTCTCTCTCTCTCTCTCTCTCGCGCGCGCGCTAGCTCGCTCGAATTCAAATCGCCAGGCGGCAGTAGGAGAAGGGGCGGAGCGAATCAAATCTACCAGCACCAGCAGCTCAGATCCGCCCGCGGGGGGTAAAACGGGCAGGGGCCGCCCCGTCGAGGAGCCGGCGGAGCTGGCCAGTCTCGTTGAGCTGCCGCAACTCGTCCGCGCTGCCGACGAGGCGGCCGCCGATGTACAGCTGCGGGAGCGCGAAGGCGCGTCCTCGCGCGGCCAGCAGCGCCTGGAGCTCCCGGCGGAGCGTGTCGTGCTCTCTGGAAGAGATAAGGGAGAGAGAGAAACGGAGGTGACCGAGCCTGGGGGCATGTTACTTTATAACGCCAAGTTTGGCCCAGTGCGCTCCATCCGACGCTCGACAAACTGATCTATGGTGTCTAGGATTTTATGCACTTACAAACATATTAGTTATTTTTTATTTTATTTTTTTATATTTTTTTTTTCGAGTGTCGGATAATTACACTTGGCAAACATATTTATTTGTCGACTGTCTAGTTTTGCCGAATGTTTTTTTTTCTAGATTATCGAGTATCGAACTTTGCTGAGTGTTTTTTTTTGTCTCGTTTGCCGAGTGTTTTTTTCGTAGCACTCAACAAAGAGCTTGTTTGCCGAGTGCCCGAGGTAATGCACTCGACGAAGATAAAAACACTCGGTAAAGTGCCGATTTTCGATAGTGTCTTAGTGCGTTTATTTCCAGTAGCTTTACTTGCGTAATGGTTCAACGGGCGAGTGTTTCATTCGTTACCAGAGTCGTGGAGCTGTGCTCGTGGAGCGTTACCAAACGCGGCGTATAAACTATATAAGGGAAGGATGTATCGTATACATGTGTGGCACATCGAAAGATTTGCTAAGGAACATTTGGGAGGAGCTAAATGGTACAGAGCAAAGGGTGACGGTCTGAAGGATAGTCCACGTGAAGACAGAGAGGGCCAGCCAGGCGCGCGGCCTGGTGTTTGCTGCGTGCTCTGCTACTGTTATCCACGGGGAGTCGGGGAAATGTTTGTAGACGGTGCGTGCTGTGTACATTGTACGCACGCCGTCGTCGGGGTCTCGGCCGGGGAGAATGAGAATGATAAGGAGCGCCCCCTGATCGGTCTACGCTTGCATCGCTCGGTGAGAGAGACCTGTGGGCCCCAGCGGCCCCCACGCGCCGCGTGTGCCGTGCGACCACTCCACCTACCGGTCGCTGTCTCGCCCAGGCCCGTGCATATATTAGGGAGAGAGGCAGGCAGCGCTGCCGCTGCGCAACCAGTCCCACCACTCTCCTATTGCTGCAGCCGGGCCGGGAGATATGCCAGACTCGGGAGTAGGGATGAAAACGGATGAGATACGGACGGATATCGTCGATATTACATTTGTTTTCATATTTCTATCCAGATTTGGATTCGAATACGGATAGTGTCAACTATGTCGGATAGGATACGATTGGATATCGACATCATAAATATGTGATTTGAGTATTTGGATACGGATACGATATCGGATGTTGGATATCTGGACTCGGATACAGACAGATCTCAACCCCTCTAAACGGATTCGATTTCAAATACGGTCAGAAAATATCCGTACCGTTTTCGTCCCTACTCGGCAGCCGCGGAGGAGGAAAGCAACAAGCGGTAGGGCTCGCCTGTTCCTCCTGTCTGCTAGCTTCGTTTCGTTCGATTCTCGCGCAAATTCCTCGGCGTTTTCTCGGTGTTCATCATCTTGGTTGCGCTATTTTAATCGAATCCTGCCGGTGCCCGATTATTCTCTCGTTGTTTTGGAGCGTTTGTTGCGGACGACGGAGAGCCATCTGCTCCGATTCGAAGCGCTACTAGACTATTGCATATTTGCCTTTCCCCAATCTCTCTCCCAGTCTCCCTCTCTTCTGTATCTGTTTCTCGTTTGGGCCATTTCCTCTCCAGCCGCTTCTGATCTCTGAGTGCTTTGGCACGGGTTTGATTTCTTGGTTTCTTGCGGGCGTGTGCGTGTGTGAGTGCAACCTGTTTGTCATCTCCCTTGCTTTGTTTGCTTGCACGGGGAAGGGATGGATATATGATGGGTGGTCGATCTATTTGGTTCGGTGTGGCCTATTGTGGAGCACATACGCACAGATTTATCCATCCATCCATCCTTGCTTTGCTACACTGCTAAATCTTGGTCGTCATATTTATTATCTCTTTCTCACACGCTGTTCTCTTCTATGGTTTTCTTTTCTTGCTCCTCTTTGTCCTTTAGATCACCAGATCTCCCGCAAGACGCCGGAATCCAGGCAGATAGATACACGGTGCCGCCTGCCATGTCGTCGCCTCTCTCTGACTCGGACTGGTCGTCGGCCGGTCACCTGAGATCGAGCTAGTAGAGTCCAACGACGGACGGAGGTAGCTGCCAGTCACGCAGCAGCTTCCGCCTGCTGATCGACCGAGTGCGCCAAAGGAGCTGCGGCGGCCGGTCCGTGTTTTCTTTCCTTCGTTCTGATGGCGGCCGCCTCGTCCGCGCCCTTATTTGGGCTCGGCGACACGCAGATGCAGCCACAGGCCGGCTCCTCCTCTCTGCAGCAAAACTCCACAGCCGCTCCCGGCGCCGCGGCGCCGCCGCCCAAGAAGAAGAGGAACCAGCCAGGCAATCCAAGCAAGTCCTCTGGCCCTAGCTATATTACCACTTGATTATATATACAGATGGCCTTGTTATTTGTTGAACGATCGATCCGATCGACGAGATGATTATATTTCTTATTGTTGTCTAACCGTCGATCGACCGATCGTCGCCTTGCGCATACATACAGATCCTGACGCGGAGGTGATCGCGCTGTCGCCGCGGACGCTGCTGGCGACGAACCGGTTCGTGTGCGAGGTGTGCAACAAGGGGTTCCAGCGGGAGCAGAACCTGCAGCTGCACCGGCGCGGGCACAACCTGCCGTGGAAGCTGAAGCAGAAGAACCCGCTGCAGGCGCAGCGGCCGCGTGTGTACCTGTGCCCGGAGCCGACGTGCGTGCACCACAACCCGTCCCGGGCGCTGGGCGACCTCACGGGGATCAAGAAGCACTACTGCCGCAAGCACGGCGAGAAGAAGTGGAAGTGCGACAAGTGCAACAAGCGCTACGCCGTGCAGTCCGACTGGAAGGCGCACTCCAAGACCTGCGGCACCCGCGAGTACCGCTGCGACTGCGGCACCCTCTTCTCCAGGTCCGTTGTTCCTTGTTTCCTCTTTTTCCTCCGGCCGGCCGCTCCGTTCCCGACCGCCGGTGCCGGCCCGGCCGTCATGAGCTGCTTGGAATTGGATCGATTCTCTATAGCTTTTTGCTTGCCTTTTCTGTCCTCCATTTCTTTACGGATTCTTTTTTGCGTGCATGATTGTGCCATGATGAGAGGCGGTCGATGATGTGATGCGTTAGGGTTTGGGCTTTCAGTAGCAAAGATGCTGTGGTGTGTGTAGCTTGCTGGTTTAGTGCTTGTTTAGTTCCAAAAAAGTTTTTCAAAAAGTGATACAGTAGCTATCACATCGAATCTTGCGATACGTGCATAGAGTATTAAATATAGACGAAAAAAAACTAATTGCACAGTTTGGTTGAAAATTACAAGACGAAAGTTTTGAGCCTAATTAGTTCATAATTAAACACTAATTACTAAATAAAAATGAAAATACTATGATAACTAAATTCCAAAATTTGCGAAGTAAACACAGCCTAAGGATTCTTCGCGGGGCTAGCTGCTGGAGAGAGAGAGACTGAGGGGGTGTTTGGTTTTCTGGACTAAATTTTAGTCCATGTTACATCAAACGTTCGGATGCTATTTAGGAGAATTAAATATAAGTTAATTATAAAACTAATTACACAGATGGAGACTAATTTACGAGACGAATTTATTAAGCCTAATTAATCCGCCATTAGCACATATTTACTGTAGCACAACATTGTCAAATTATGGACTAATTAGGTTTAAAAAATTCGTCTCGCAAATTAGCCACAATCTATGTAATTAGTTATTTTTTTTGTCTATATTTAATACTTTATGCATGTATCAAACATTCGATGAGACATGGACTAAAATTTTTGTATTGGAACCCAACACCCTCTGAGAGCTAGAAAGCGAGGTTCAGGAGGACTGGAGGAGGAGGAGCTGCTCCCACGTGAGCTTGTCTTGTCGGGAGGGGACTGGAGATATGCGCGCAGCACTCTTCCTGACATGGTCATTTGACGGCAGTTTCTCTTTTCACCTCGTAACCCACGGCCCGCGACTGCAAACTCACACTCTCTCTCCGCAAGTTTGCATCCCCACCTGTTCACGAGATGCATCATGCATGCATGGCGACTTGCCAGAACTGGGCGCGCACGCGCTCTGCCGCGGACCGCGGTGCCGGCTGGCTCCGCCCCGTACGTCCGGCGGCTCCGACCTGTATTTTCTGTACTACAGCTGGTGTGCATCTGTCGTACGTACAGTACGCGTACGTTTCTTGGTATGTGCTGTAGTGTAGTGCATAGTTGCATCAGAGTCACTGGCTGATTTCTCTGTCGTTATCGGGAAAATCTTGTGCTGATTTCTTGATTCGTTTCTGTGAAAATCAAGGATGATGTTAGTTTGCACGGCAGTCAAATGTTATGCTGGCAGGGTTTTGTGCTCATTCTACCTACAGCATTGCTCCAGTAATTATTTATATTACTCCATTCAGTACATTTAAGACTATACAGATAGCATTTTGGTTCACTAATTAAATGTGGTAGCACAGTACATATAGTACATTATTAAAAATTACTGCTCCTTAAATAAGTACTTCCTGCCACTTGAAAAATTGTCACTCCATAAATAAGTAGACTTCCTGCTAGAAAAAATGGGGTAGATGGTTTATTCGCTCATGATTTTGTTTGCAATCTTTAATTAAAAAAGGTTGTGCTGACAAATTGCTGGTTACTACTAACTCTGGTAAAAAAAAATCTGACACACTTGACTTAATGCATATCTTTGACAGCTATTTTTTCCTAGAAAATATTTTTAAAATCCTTCAAATTTAAGAGACTTTACAAGTTTTTTAAATATGAATATACATAATAGTTTACATCACTACTACAAAATTCAATTTGCGCAGCGTCGTCCCGAAGGTCTCCGTGGCGGGCTCCTATTTTTGTCCGTCACGGTAAATCCCACAATTTACCGCGGCGGGCACTTTTTATTTTCCGCAGCGAGCATTTTTGCCCGCCACGGTAAAACGATTTACCGTGGCGGGCATATTAAGATGCCCGCCACAGAAAATACCCTATTAACCGTGACGGCCGTCTTAAGGTGCCCGCCACGGTAAATCGATTTTCCGTGGCGGACACATTATAAGGCCCGCCACGGAAAAGGCCACGGCCCAATAGGCACACCAGCGAGGCCCGTATCCAATTCTGATTTATCGGGCTTATATATACGGGGGTTTTAGGGTTTTCACTCCACCACTCCTCCCTCAACCGGCAACCACTCTCTCCCTCTCCTCCGATCCTCTCCTCCCTCAACCGGCGGTAGCCACCACTCCTCTCGGTCCTCTCGCACGAGGCACGGCGTCCATCTTCCTCCCTTCCTCTCCTCCTCGTCCTCCCTCAACCGACGGCCCTCCTCCTCCCTCTCCTCCTCCCTCAACAGGCGGTGGACGGCGGCTCGAGGCACGTGGTGGCGCGGCGTCGCGGCCGTGGATCCAGGCGAGGGCGCCGGTGTGGACGGACGTGGATCCAGGCGTGGATCGAGGGCGCCGGCCGCGGATCCAGGCGTGGACGGCCGCGGGTCCGGCAGTGGCGCGGCCGGGGAGGCCGGATCTGCCGTGAGCCCCTCCTTCCCCTTCTCCACCAGGCAGATCCAGGCGACGGCGGCCCTGGCGGAGGCCTCGGCGGCGGATCCGGCGGTGGCGCGGCCGGGGAGGCCGGATCCGCCGCGAGCCCCTCCTTCCCCTTCTCTGCTGGGCAGATCCAGGCGACGCCGGCCCTGTCGGAGGTCTCGGCGGCGGATCCGGCGGTGGCGCGGCCGGGGAGGCCGGATCCGCCGCAAGCTCCTTCTTCCCCTTCTCCACCGGGCAGATCCAGGTGCCGGCGGGCAGATCCAGGCGGGGGCGGCCCCGGTGGAGGCCCCGGCGGCGGATCCGGCGGTGGCGTGGCCTGGGAGGCCTGATCTGCCGCGAGCGCCTCCTTCCTCTTCTACATCGGGCGGATCCAGGCGGGGGCGGTTCGGGCGGAGGCGCCGACGGCGGATCTGATGGTGGCGCGACCGGGCTGGAGCTGCGGCGGATCGACGTCGACGGCGAGATCTAGGTCCAGTGCGGCCCAGATCCAAGCCCGTGTGGGCTTTTCTTCTTTTTTTTGTTTTTTCCAAATGATTTACCGTGGCGGGCTTCCTTTGGTGCCCGCTGCGGTAAATCGATTAACCGCGGCGGGCAAAGCAGCCCGCCGCAGGAAGGCCACGATTTACTGTGACTTCCCGGCAGCGGCGGACCGGTTTGCCCGCCGCGGGAAACCAAAAACGGCCGCCGCGGATAAACATTTTGTAGTAGTGCATGTTTTCAAATTAAATAATGTCATATATAGATATTGGTGTTTGTATTTTTTGATTGTGGATTGAATATTGGCCTAAAAGATACATTTTTTAGGCCAGACAGAGTATGTACTCTTTAATCCGGAACTTCTATAATGCCCTAATACACTTTAGTCTGAAACTACCTTTGTCTTGAAATATAATGTACCTTAAGAGTTCTAGGACATATTATGCGGAAAGCAAAGCAAATGATGCATGTAAGGCTCCCTTAATCAGGAAGATATTGTGGTTGCCATATTTAGGTTGGTGATAGATGTTAATTGTGGGTATGCATATGAATATAATGTTGTCCTTTTGAATTGAGTTTGGGGTTACTTCACCTATATATAATTTCTTATAGTTTGGGGCAAAATTTGAATGCTTGGATATCTTATATTTTAGGACGAATGAAGTACTTGTTGCTTTAGAATCATGCATATGGAATTAAGATAATATTAATGTCTTGTTTTTCTTTTTGCATAATCTTCCCATATACTCCTTTTGTGTCTTAAAGTACAAGGTATCCTAGAAATTTTAAATCAAATGCTGGTATGTAACCCTACCTTAACTATGGAGAGATATTTGTGTTGGTGATAGACATCAATGGTAGGTATGCATGTGAGTGATACCTTTTGAAACTGAGCTTGAGGGTTATATTCATCGAGAACCTCTTATAGTTGGGGACAAATTTTGAATGCTTATATAGCTTATATTTCAGGATGGAGGTCATACCTACGTATTGGCAATTACTTAAGCAATTAATATAACATGGACAAGTATTTTTTGAACCGCGTCCACGTAATACTGCCACTTGCCTACAGAAAAACAACATATATATTTGCAAACCCAGATAAACAGCCTAAAACAACATCTAATTTTGATTTGAACGAGCGCCTATCTTGGCATTTGATTTTATATTGGTTGTTATGTTCTATTATTTATTCATAAACGACTTGTATATTTTTATGAAATCTAGCTAAGATATCATTGCAAAGTTTGATAAGCTAAACCTGTATGTACTCTACTCTTAATTATTCTATGTATATTCGTTGTAATTTCTTTAGATTTTAACTCTTTCATGTATGCATGCATGCAGGAGGGACAGCTTCATCACACACCGCGCCTTCTGCGACGCGCTGGCTCATGAGAGCGCGCAGATGCCGCCCCTGGGCGCCGGCCCAGGCAGCTTGAGCCTCGGGCTCTCCGGCACAGTCACCCAGATGCATGGCTTTGCAGACCAAGCAGAGGTTCTGAGCGGGGGAGGTTCCACTCCTCCCCCGCTCCCTCTTGCTGCTCGGTGAGCATCCCCGCGCCCCAACGATCCTCCCCATCTCCTTAATCGCGTGGCCAGCAGAGGTTCTAGGCGGCCGGTTCTCAGCCGGCGCCTTCCGCGCCGCCCGCCCCACCAGCGCTTCCATCCCTCCCGTAGCGCAGCCTCCATCCCTCCCGCCGCGCAGATTCCCGGCAGTGGGGAACCCGTGCCTACCTAGGGATTGGGGAGGGGAGGCCATCGCGGCGTTGGATCGGGCGCGAGGGCCTTGATCCTGGCGGGATCGGCGCCGGCGCGGGGTCGGGGATTGCGAGGTTCAGCGGATTTCCGGGCTCGCTGCGGGAGTGGGGGAGACGAAGGGGAAGGTTACGAAGCGGTAGGACATTCGCCACTCGCCAGGCGCCGGGGGCGGGATTCGATTTTTACTGCACGCGGTATCGCAAGGGAGTGGCGGACCGACGATTGTCGCACGAAACGGTCTTAGTTTCTTTCTTTTTGTGTAGGAGATTCCTAAAGTTGACAAGTAATTCCTCGCGAACTATTTTCCGTCGCCAGACGCGGTTCGGCCGTCCCTTCGCCGGTCTGCCGCCGCTTAGTTCCTTGTAGCGAAATGGCCGGCTCCGGCTCCACTGGTCGTCATCCGGTCCCACTCCTCTGCTTCCGCCGATGCTCGCGCCGCCAAGGTTGTGTGTGCCGCCGCCGCGTAAGCTCAGGCCGTCCAGGTTGTTGCCGGCCATGGGCCATGGCCATGGGGTGCCGACGCAAGGCACCTTCGTCGTCGGTCAGGGGGTGAGCTGTGCCCAGGCGAGCTCCGATCAGGGGGAAGGCCAAAGGGGACGGATTTAGCGGCCAGGCAGTGCCGGCCAAATGCAGCCCAGGCGACCACGTCTTGGGCAACACATGTTCCTGACCGTGATGCAGCAGATGGGATGGCATCTTAACGGTCAGTAAAGAAGAAAAACGAAACATTGTGAAGGCCACATGTTCCTAGACGTGTTGCAGCCGATGTTCTAGCCTTCTAGGTATGGAAATTGATTTCTATTTCTCGTGCTAGATGTGATGCACTGTGAAGACGACATGCAATGCAAATTGGCTTCAGTTTCATTGGCTAGAAACTAGAAATTGCTTGAAACTCCTCCAGCCGCGTAAGCCTCGCCCATGCACGCTATGCATTCGGTAAAATGCCACAAGGACCTGGGTGCTCTGCAACCCCTTGATCTGCTATGCCTCCTATGGACACTGAATTGTACAATTTTGTGAACATATAGTGCTGTGATTAGGGAAAAAAGATATATCAAATCACAAGAACCGGTGTGTAAAGGAAAAGCTGCGACTTGGAAGCAAACAGATGACATAAACCAAGGAGAAAAATATGAAACACTTCTGCATACTGCATATATCAAATCACCAGCCATATAGCATCCTAAGGGCATAATAGACTATTCCCACAAAAACCTGGAGCTAAGATGCGAGCCAAACAGGTAGAGTTGCTCCGTGGTGGAGCTGCTGTGGAGCTACATTTAATGGAGCAGAGCAGTTCTAGATAGACCCTAACAATCGGGTGGGCTGCTGCAGCTGTTTTTTTTTCATCCCTTTTTTTCCTTTTTTTTTTGCTTCCTCTGTTTATTTATTGTTTTTCTTCCTTCTATCTATATTAATATAATCATGACAAAGTTCTTGCTGTCCTTTTGAAAAAATAAATGCCCTGATTAACAACCGGGTTACTTTCCTAATCTTCATTCATTGTCGCAGTAAATCAGGCCGTGGGGAAGGAGCACCTGCTCCACCTGTTGGTGACGCCGAGCGATCTCCAAAAGCTGAACCAGCTGGTGACCCGCAAGTTGAAGTGTGTGCAGGCTCAATCAGGCAGCTCTTCCAGAGGCTTGTTCATGTTCGAACCACCATCTCATCCTTTGGTGGAAAGCTACCGTCCGATGCTTGGTTCAATCATGTCAAACATTTGACCTCAGATGCAGAAGAATCTCTGGAACATCTGCACTACAAGATGATCCTGGCCAAGCTTGGGGTTGGGACACACCTCAAGAAGGTAATGCCCAATGTGCCAAGGACTTGTTCCAAAACAACAGCTATAAGCTTCATGCACTTACTAGCTTCACAGGAACTTGTCATCTTACCAATTACTGAAAAATTGGAGGGCCTTCGACTTGGAAGCCCTGGATTGTCTGGTGCAGTTCTTGGGAACTACAGTGATATGTTGTCACTTAGTTCTTCAGTCATGCGGTGCATCCTTTTGTGTCGTGGCATTTTAGGCGTTATTAACATAGTTAACATGGAGGGTAAGAAGGAGAGCCTAGAACTTCCTGTGTTTGCTTTTGATGATCTGACATATGCTGGTCAGAACAAGGGAATTGGGGTGAATGCACATAGTGTACCAGCACGCATGACTGACCCTATATATTTGTCGTCTATGTTTATCAGAAGTCTTTTGTGTTTGGATCTCTCAAGCTGCAGTGGCCTTACACAGCTGCCTCCTTCCATTGGCAACCTTTCTAATCTGGCTGCATTGAAACTTTCTCACTGTTATTCCCTTCACACATTGACAATGTCAATAGGAAGCCTGAAGAACTTGCAAATTCTTATTCTTTCCTGCTGCCATGAACTAAGGAATTTACCAGTGTCACTTTGTGAGCTTTCCAAGCTAAGATTGCTGGATTTGGCAGGCTGTTCCAGCCTTGAAAACTTACCTGCTTCTCTCGTAAATCTTGGCAATTTAGAGAATCTGAACCTATCATATTGCAAGGGATTGAAGGAGCTTCCACAACCATTTAGTAACCTCCAGGAACTGAAGTACTTGAATTTATCAGGCAGCCATCGAGTTGACTTGGATGTTGAGTGCCTATGTACACTTGCAAACTTGAAATCCCTAACCTTGTCGCCTCTTACCAGTATTCAAGGCTTTCCTGATTCCTTCAAAGATCTGGCGAATCGCCTAGATAGTTTAAGATGGTGGAAGAAGAACCAGATCCATCACCAGTGTGGCCCAAAGGTTACTAAGCTCTTTTACTCATGTAATTAGTTCTGTTTGAGAATGATTTAATTTGTGAATAATATTGATACTCAAATTTCCTATCCTTTTTGTCCACAGGCTACTTCTTTGCATTCATATAGGTGTTATGAGCAAAGTATTATTGACATGTTACTTTCTGATGAGTCTCACAATAGCGACCAGATAGTCACTTATGCTTGCATAGTTGGTGAAAGTGGCATGGGAAAGACTGAGCTAGTCCATCGAATTTACAATAACCGAATGATTTTGGATACCTTCGATTTGAGAATATGGCTGCATATGTGTGATAAAAAGAGGCTATTAGGTAAGATAGTAGAGCTCACTACTTGTGCATCTTGCGGTGATGCCTCAATCAGTGTTCTTGAAGAAATTGTAATAGAAGAACTTACTAGCAAGAGGTTATTACTTGTACTAGACGATTCTGAAATCAAGAGCCAATATTTCCGGGGTTATCTACAGAAGCTACTTAATGTTTGTGCAAAAGGAAGCGCTGTCATTGTAACTACCAAGAGCAAGGAAGTTGCTAACCAGATTGGAGCAATGCAAACCTTTTACTTGAGTCCTCTATCCAAAGAAGAATGCTTTATGATTTTCAAGGAACACGTGCTTGAAGATTTAGTTATGAATAACTACTGTCAGTTAGAAAGCATTGGCTGGAAGTTTGTGGAGAAATGTGGTGGCAATCCAATGTGCATTAAAGCCCTAAGTGGGTTGTTATGTCATTCTGAAGTTGGATTGTCTGAAATTGATATGATCGTTGATGGTATCTTACCAGCATTAAGATTATGCTACGATCTTTTGCCATCACACCTTCAGCAGTGCTTCAAATTTTGTTCCCTATTCCCCAAAGATTATATTTTCGTGAAGCATCACATGATCCGGTTATGGATAGCTGAAGGCTTTGTCTTCTGTGAAGAAGGTACTAAGCCAGAAGATACTGCCCTGCATTATTTTGACCAACTATTCTGCAGATCATTTTTCCAGCGTTCTCCATTTCATAATGATCATAAAGATAGCTTTGTTATGCATGAGCTATTTCATGATCTGGCACACTCTGTTTCCAAGAATGAGTGCTTCAGATGTGAGGAACCATTCGGCAGCTTAGCTGAAAATGTTCCCCACCTATCCCTTGTTCTTTCAGATTTTAAGACAGCTGCACTTTCTAATGAAGTAAGGAATCTGCAGTCTTTTCTGGTTATCAGAAGATGTTTCCCAGTGGTGAGAATTTTTACTTTGGATGATGTTTTCGTGAAACATAGATTCTTAAGGGCACTAAATTTGAGCTATACAGACATACTAGAGCTGCCAATTTCTATTGGGAACATGAAGCACCTGCGGCTCTTGGCTCTCAACAACACCAAGATCAAAAGCCTTCCTATTGAAATAGGACAGGTAAACAGTCTTCAGACATTGGAACTGAAGGATTGTTGCCACCTCATTGACTTACCAGGAAGCACAAGTAATTTGGCAAAGCTGCGACACCTTGATGTGCAGAAAGAATCGGGCAACGTTAATGTTGGCATGCCTCATGGTATAGGACATCTGACAGATCTCCAAACACTCACGACGTTCAACATTGGGAATGATTTGTTGCATTGCTCGATTTCAGAGTTGAAGAATCTGAATGGACTAAGGGGACATGTTCATGTAACTGGGCTTGAGAATATTAAGACAGCCAATGATGCCGGAGAAGCAAATATGATGGGTAAGCACTTGCTAGAGGCTTTGACATTGGAGTGGTCTTACCAGGAAGAAGACATGGACGATGACATGGGCAAAGAAATTACTAATGAGATTCTTCAAAATCTTCAACCTAACAGCAACATTATGGAGCTTGCCATTCGAAATTATGCTGGAAATCTGTTTCCTGTCTGGATGCAGGACAATTACCTTTGCAAGCTCATCTCAGTTACACTTGATAACTGCCATGGCTGTAGTGAGCTCCCTTACCTTGGTGATCTGCCATCTCTTAAATCTCTTTTCATACAGAGAATCAATGCTGTTGAAAGATTTGCAATCGAGACTAGTTCTTTGGCCACTGAAGAAAAACATCCCATTGCATTTCCATCACTGGAGGTGTTGAATATATGCGAGATGTATGATTTGCAGTTCTGGGTTAGCACGAGAGTGGAGGATTTTCCACGACTCTTCCGTCTTTCTATCAGTAGATGCCCAAAACTCACCAACTTGCCTCGCCTTATTTCCCTAGTGCATGTGTCATTTCATTATGGTGTTGAACTGCCGACCTTCTCAGAACTTCCATCACTGGAGTCACTAAAGATAGAAGGCTTCCAGAAGATTAGATCTATTAGTTTCCCACATCAATTGACAACCTTGAAGAGGTTGGAAATTATTGACTGCAAAGAGCTGTTATCAATATATGCTTATTCCTTGTCTATTTCAGATTTAAAAGTTGTCAGGTGCTTGAAACTTGATTTGGTTGGAAGTTCAATGGAAGACCATATCGGCCAGAAAGTGGTTAGTGGAAGGTATACGAATGTACTGTGTAGTTCTTTTTGCTTTTATTACTTCCTTTGATCACAACTTTAAGTGCATCTAGGTTTCTCCTAATTCTATATGAAATCATTTTTTGTTTCACATGAATCTAGTAATGACAATCTTGTGAAGTGAATCTATATAAAATTTTATATATTGATAGTCAAAGTTATAAAAGTTCAACTTAGGACAAACCTAGATGGACTTAGCATACTGCCAGCCCACGTTATAGAAATGGCCATGATATTCTTGTGCTAGTGTTAGTACAGATAATTAAGAGATCACAGTAGGAGGAATAAATTAAGAAATAAATTAAAGATCGTTAAAATTGCATTTGTGGTTTTAAAAAAATTGTGTGCCAGATTTTGAAATGGAAGCAATATCGTTATCACTGTATTTTTCCCTTGAACATGCAGATCACTATATTCTAAAATCTTCTAGGAATACTTATTTGTTACTAAACGTTTCCTTGTACACAGGAATAGCCTGACAAGGAGGCATATGGTGCTAAAAATTTTGACATATACAGATCTCTTGGATGATGGTAGCAAGTGGGAAAAGTTTGGAGAAAAGAATATATTTGGCTACATATTTGCAAGGTGAGAACATAATGTGGGCATGTAGAGAAACTACTGTAGACTGTTAACATCAGTTTCATCTTTTGAGGAGTTGTGTTTTTGACTGTTTTCGCTCCCATTGCTGTAGGATATAAATATTATAAAATATTGGGTTCCTAACCTTTGTTAATGTACCCAGGGAAAAATTTATCGGCCGAAATCTCGTGATATTTCCGATATATCATTTTTATCCGTAGGTGCCGATAAGAAAATATCTATCTTTTTTGTACAAATTTTGTTTAAATTTATTTAAATTTACTTAAATTCAAATTAAATTTTATTTGAATTTGGTCCGATATTTCTGATATATCCTCTTTATCTGTGACCCCCGATAAATTTTAATTTCCGAAAATGAAAACCTTGAATGTACCTTACCAATTGTAAATCAGGCACTTCTTATTTATAAGCATAAATTGTGTTTTACTCAAGCATTTTAAAGATTTTATAATTGAACCAGTAATCAAGCATTTTAATAAGGAATTATAATTAGGCGCTTCTTATTTATAAGCATAAATTGTGTTTTACTAATTGTAAAATACGAAGTACACCCAGCAAAATATGAACTACTGGTCCTAGATTACCAACAGGTAAATCAGGCATGTCTTAATTTGTATTACCATCCAAATAGGTAAATATTTCTGTCTACGATTCTATGACCTCTGAGGAAATCTGATGATATTTTCAGTTATCTTATCTTATAATGTAATTTTTCAGGTCATACTACACATGCATTTGGAGAAACTCGACAGGATGCAGTGCAACAAAGATTTTGCAGCCGGACAATAATGATCCCAACACATTGTTTGTCATGTACATCTCTGAGCACAACCATGGATTCCCCAATGAACCACACCTTGACGTGCCTAGTCAACTTGGAACAGGTCGTAAACGAAATGAATATGATGTGTCCAGTGATGAAAACACATCTAAAAAACAACGGCACGACTCTTTTGTCAGCGCTTCTTCTACCGTGCCGCGTCCGGCAGCGGGGGAGGCGACGCCATCAAGCGCTGACGAGACAAAGGCAAAGAAGATGGGCCGGCCCAGGAAGCCAAACCCACGCGTCTTCGGGCCGGAATGGAGCAACGCGTGATCCATCAAGGAGCGATGCCGTCTGAAGCCAGCCTACCGCCGGCTGTCCGCGTGTATTGTTGTTGAGAGAGGCCTCCTATTGTGATGAACTATATCTCTGAATACTAGAACAGACCTTGTCTAATTCCTGCTATTTCTTCAACCAAATCCAATTCCCAAGCCTCACGCTAACATCTTCCGAGTGAGTTGTCTTTAATTATTAGTTGGTATAGTGCCCATGCTATATGCCAAGGTCCAACTATTTCTCATGTAATACATGGTATACATATTTGACCTTTGTTTATCATAAGTTAGTAGGTTTCCAGTAGGCAGTAGACTGTTGTGGAACAATATACTATTGTGAAATTAAAGCTAAGATTTTTTTTCTTTGAAACGAATCCGACTGCTAATTATATTAAAAAGTAGATGAAGCCCAGACTAGCAAAATAAAAAATGGTACAACTATGGTCGGTTGGATTGGGACATTGACATGCACTGAACTCAACTCAAGAGAAGAAGAAAAATAACTTTGCCCGATCGGAATGGGACATCGACACGAGGCACATAGGCCGAAAATGCTCGACTGCCTTCGAACCACAAGCGGATCACCACACTGCACCGCCAACAACCAGACGACAGAGTCGTCAGGACGAAAACACCGTCGTCACCGCTTGTGCCATCGTTGCCGACACTGTCCCACACCGAGGTAGCCCGCCACCGAGCAAAGCTAACTGTCGTAGTTCGCTGCAAGCCATAGCTGCATCTAGCGCTCGCCAAGCCGACTCCATCTACTAAGATCCAAGCGTGCACACCGTAGCTTCCAGGACCTAGCTACCTCATTGAAGGTAGAAGTGCCACACACGTCCTTTAGCTGCCAGTCAGAATGCCTCCTTGCGCCGGAAACAACCGCCGCCGAGAGGGACTGCCCGCCGCCACACCACCTCGGCAACACAAGTCTGCTGGCCACCACCCCCCACGTCGGCCTCATCATCAACTCTGTGGGCGCCTCCCACACTGATGAAGGAAAATTAGCAATACTAGAGTACAGTTACAGTTTTTTTCCCCCCTAAATCAATCCATTTTATTTACGTCTAACAAAGTCTAAATGAAAAGTTACCGATCAAAGCTTCGGTATATCATCTTGGAGGCCAAAGAGTATTTGCAGACGCTAGTGGAATGGAAATTCCACGAGGTAAAGAGAGAGTGCAACAAGGTGGCTCATGAGCTAGGTCATTTAGCTTGGCAAAATGTTCATACTTAACTTGTCTGAGGCAGGCACCTGCGTGTGTCACTGACCTCTTAAATGATGATCGTAATATTTTGCCCAGTTAAATAAAGCTCTCTTTACCCGCAAAAAAAAGTCTAAATGAAAAGTTATCAATATATTTATAATATTAAATAAGCATCATTAGAATTGTATTCTTTTTTTTTTACCTTAGGTGGGGTCATTATTCGGCTACCGAGCTCTGCTTGCCACTCAAGCGAAGTCTTCGTCAGGAGGGTTTTACCTATGTGCTATTATAAAAGTTTGTAATTATTCATAAGCCATTAAAAAGTTTGAGCGGTCATAAGTGCCACTGGTCGGAACTCTTTTGCCCTCCACGCCATTCCGTCGACTATTGCTGCTAACGGTGTCAAATGGAGCTGCATAAAGATAGAAATGCCCTCAGGTTAGAGAAGCTAAATGAAGTTGCATTTGCCTCCTGTGCCACTCATCATCACATAGCTGTTTGCATGTCACCATGAAATAACTTAATAAACACAAACTAAGTAAATAACTTAGCCTAGAAATTCATAGTCATATAATAATACTCCAACATCAGAAAGAGTATTCAAAAGGGGTGTGAAAAAAAAGAAGGTGAAACTGCAAGCGCGTGGCAAGGTACCCAAGCCGCCACCACGAACCGTCCTAGCTGAGCAATCACGCCCATGAGGCTGATGTCGCCGCCGCCATAGACCAGGTTGATGCCCCTCCGCACCTGCACGTTGCAGTCACAACAAGGGAAAAGGCACGGACATGACGGTCAGCAGCAACCAAGCAAGAACTAAAAGAAAAAAAATCCAAGAGAACGACGGTGGCAGTGCTCTACTAGGCTACTAGCGCATGGCGGGCGCGATGAGCTCCCTGGGCAACGTCGTCAACGTGCTTGCTTGTATCCAATGAATTAATGACATTATTATGTTGCATGTATCGGATCGGATCCAAGACGTCGATCATCGTTGCTTCTTGACCCCTTGGCCATATTTTCCATCAGTGGATCGATTTAGATGACAAGCTCGTTCCATCGATCGGCCAAGGTGGAAGCAAGCCCGCAGCAGCAGCAGGCTTTGGTGCTGCCTTGGCGTCCTGCAGGTCGAGTGGAAGCCGTGGGCGCAGCGCGGCAGCACACGCAGCTGGTCTCCCTCCACGAACGCCGTCGGGCAGATGGCGCACTTCTCCTTGTCGGCGTTTGTTCTCCTTCCTTTTAGGGAAGCGACGGAGACGGAGATGGTGGGTAGCGCCTCGATGGCCGCCTTTCTACAGTCCCCTGGGCGGCTGGGCGGACGACCTGCTGCCAGAGCTGTTGCCGCCGCCAGCGGCCGCCACTGACACAGAGGCTCCTCCTCTGCGGAAGGTGCACCGAGCGACGAGCGCAAGGGCGACCACGCCGTCACGTAGATGAGGGCGCAGAGGAGGGACGCCAGGATGACCACCGTATCGGAGTCCACGGAGATGGCTTGCTTCGGGGTGCACGTCGTCAAGGTGGTCCTGGCGGCCGTGGGGTCGGAGCTGGGCCGCGCCGACGCGGCGCAACTCGTCGCCGGCCAGGAGTGGCGCATGTACTAGGACTTCGCGGAGGCCATTGAGGAGTGCGGGAGGGCGTCCCAGATGCCATCTGGCAGATGGAGCCAGGAGTGCAGCGTGTTTGTGGCGGAGCCGGGATCAGAGGCCGTGACAGTGGCAGAGAGAGAGCTGGCGTGGGCGCGGGGCGGGTCCACGCGCCAGGACTCCCAAACCAGGAAAACTAAACAGAAGGATGGAATGGCATGGAGGACAAAAAAAAAAGTTTAGACAAGTGGCATATGTGACCACTCCAACTTTTTAATGGCTTAGAGATAATTAGAAACTTTTATAACGGCACATATGTAAAAGCCCCCTTCGTCAACGCTTGCGGTAGGCGATAGCTATCAGGTGTCAGGCAAATCCCTCCTCGCTCCCACACTCAAGCGACGTCGCACCAACAACTGATTCTCCAATAATCCAATCTCCAAACCATTGAGTTCTCGCGCGGCATCCAGATCCGGCAATGGACAACCATGGAGAGAAGACCATACACGCTGCGAGATGCACTGCTTCACTTCGCAGTCAAGTCCAAGAAGCTCGCGTCGCCGCTGCTGGAGCCATTCGGGCGGGCGTCCCAGCCAGCCTCCGTCGACGACGACGAGCTGACGGCACTCAAGTCCAAACTGCGGCGGATCCACGCCACGCTCCGCGACGACGAGAGCCTGTCCGTCACCGACCGCTCCGTCCAGCTGTGGCTAGCCGAGCTCGGTGACCTGGAGCACCGGGCCGACACTACCGGAGACTGTGTAGTTACCGAGTGCCCCGACAATTACCGAGTGTCAAAAGTCGAGGCACTCGGAAAACATTACTTACCGAGTGCCAACACTCGGAAAACACAAACACCCGGTAGTAGACCGCTTTACCGAGTCCGCACACTCGGTAACTTCAGACACTCGGTAAAACTACAATTTTACCGAAGGGGCACACTCGGTAAAAACAGACACTCGGTATTGAGGTGCCACGTCACCTAGTATACCAACCGTGCGCCAAACGGCGTCACGGCATGACATGTTTACCGAGTGTAGAAGTATTTGCACTCGGTAATAATAAAGTTTTACCAAGTGTAAGTGCACAACACTCGGCAAACACTATCTTTTACCGAGTGTATTGGCGCAACACTCGGTAAAATCCAACCAAATTTCTTGTTTTTCCCTTCATTCTTTTTCCTCTATCCACATATGATATTTAGTACTCCATTCCAAAATATGGTGTTTATTTCGATTTATTTACTATATTTCACAAAATTTTCATTCTTTATGATAATTAGGTACATATCGTGTAAATTTAATTGTAATAATTAAAATCGAACTCGATAAATCACGAGATTGGAAGAATTAACATTGAAGCATACATCTATGTTATAGAAAAATTTTCATAACGTTTCGGACGTATTTTTACATTCGTCGCTGCCGAACCGGTACATCTCCCAAAGAGACGCTAAACATTCACAATGACGAGTAGGATTTCTTTTAAGAGTGAAATTCAACATTATGATTTGAACTTGGAATTTTTTAGATAGTAAATAGATGACATGAAATAGTTCATGTGAAAGTTTGGTGAATTTTAGGATTAAATTGGCATTTTTTTCATTTTTGTTTTGCATGAAATAATGGATACTTTTACCGAGTGTGCCTCAAACACTCGGTAAAGGTTAGCCACGGCCCACCTGTATGTTTACCGAGTGCCGTAGATCTGGGCACTCGGTAAACATGTACCAGGCCCACATGTTATTGGGCTGCGGTAATTCTGTTTACCGAGTGCCGTAGATCTGGGCACTCGGTAAACATGTACCAGGCCCACATGTAATTGGGCTGCGGTGCTTGAGTTTACCGAGTGCCGTATATCTAGGCACTCGGTAAACAGAGGCATTCACTTAGCCGTTTCTCCCTCGAATCGTGCAGACACACACACACCACACGCCCGCGCATCCCCGCCGCACCGCCGCCGTCCCCCGCGCCGGCGCCTCCCCGCCATCCCCCGCACTTGCGCCCGCGCCTCCCGCGCCCGCGCGCTCCACGTCGACGCCGGCGCCTCCCCGCCGTCGCCGGCGCCTCCCCACCGCCGCGGCCGCCTCCTCCCCTCCACGCCGTCGCCTCCTCCCCTCCACGCCGTCGCAGAACCGGCGCGCGCGGTGGAAGATGAAGCAGCTGGAGAAGGACTACGACGCGCTGAAGCGCCAGCTCGACGCCGTCAAGGCCGACAACGACGCCCTCCTCTCCCACAACAAGAAGCTCCAGGCCGACAACGACGCCCTCCTCCCCTCCACCACCGCCGCCACCGGGTGGTCCCCCACAGCCGCCGCCACCGGGAAAGGAAGGGCTGCAACCTCATCCATTGCCGAGGTTTGTTGCTAATCTATCTTCTCAGATTGCAATTTCAGTTTTTCATGCATACCGGTAAATGCCAATTTCAGTTTCATGTAGCATCATTGTTTGTTCAGCTGGGCATGTTTAGGGCAAATTTGTTTTGCTCTTTTGTGCTATTATGCAGCCTTTGCCAATTGCAGCAAGATCTAATTGTAGGCTGTAGCTTCAAAATAAATGTTTTCAAAGAGTTACCACAATAGTACAGCCTCCAATTGTGACTGACACTAGTAGGTCACTTATTAGCACATTTTCAAAGTGACTAACACTAGTAGGTCACTTATTAGCACATTTAGGAATGAAGCAAATTTGAAGGTAGACAATTGATAGTGTATTAGCAAAATGGAATATTCAAATATACACCGACTTTTCAAATGTAAGGTGACTTCCAAAGCAACTCTTCTAGTACATATATAGTCGTGTCACTTTCATTGTGACTGACTCTAGTATGTCACCTAGCACATTTTGGAATTGAGCAATTCTAAAGATATACAGGTTGTGTCACATTCATAGTGACTAACCTCCTCAAAATGCAAACCTGGCCGGGCTCCTTCCGCATAGCTGCTGTCCATGCACTGGGCAGTGGACAGACTACCTGTATTGAGTAGTGTTGTGATTTGTCCAGTTGCATGTAGGTGCTAACACTGAAGTTTTATAGGAGTATAGCAGTGTCGATAACAAGCATGGGGGATAAGGATCCATCGAGATATGGGGACAAACTGTGGGATGATGTGCTTGTTTTTGCAATCACCTATGGGCCGTGCAGTGCAGCACCCTGTTGCAGACAATGCACAATTCGATTTGCCGCTGCTGCCCTTGCTATCACGTGTCCTAGCTGGCGAGAGCTACAGAGTAGGCGAGTGGGTCATTGCCTAAGCAATATATGTGCCATTTTTTTTACCATCTGCCTAAGGATACCGTCTCGTCACCATATCTTTGATATCTAAATTCAAAATTAAGCAATATATATGTGCCAGCCAGGGTGGAGGAGGAGGGCATGCACAGACTGAGGGTGGAGGGCGTGCCCAGGGAGGAGGAGGAGGACGACGACGAGGGCGTGCCCAGGGAGGTGGAGCCCAGGATGGAGGAGGAGCCCAGGGTGGAGGAGGAGGACGGCGACGACAAGGGCGTCGAGAGCCGACACCTCCTCCACAGGACGACGACCACGAGTTCGTAGCGGCCACGGAGGAGGATGAGGAGGAGGAGGAGACTAGGGAGGAGATAGCGGAGGCGGTGGAGGAGGCACGGAGGGAGGATGCTTCCGAGCGGGTTGAGCGCGAGGAGGATGCCGACTTGGTGTCAGAGGAAAATAGGGTGCCTACGGTTTGGCTGTGAGGGTCGTCGCGCCTCCCAGACTTACCCATACAGAGACGGCCAGTGATTCGACCATCCGGAACTAAGTAAGTAATTTTTGCATGTTAACACTAATTCACAGGTTTTTAAGTTATAACAGAAACTAATATTCAATCTCAATAACTTTGTGCAGGGATTGGGAAATGGTGATCCCAGGGAGTCACTCTCGCCGAGTAAACGGGATCCTGGGTCTTCTGTGCAGGGCAAACTACCCCGGGATGGTGAGGATCGATGGTGTTGTGCAGCCCGCCATGAAGTGGTCCCACTGGCACGCCGCCAGCGATCAGACTGATCGAGCTGGCAAGTGTTATAACAGCAAGGCCGACCGGGTGATGAAAGAGCTGTGGGTACGTGTTCATCGCACTATGCTGGTAATAACATCACATTAATTGTATATTACTGACTGTATTTGCTTGTAGGATTACTACACCTTGGCGGAGGGAGTACGTAGGGAGGACGCGGATGACGTGGTGAACAGAGTCTGTGTTCACCGAGTGCAGGACCTCTTCCACGAGACAAAGCTCCTATGCAGAAGAATTTACCATGCCCACAGAGGAAACAGAGTCACCAGAGCGCAGGCAGTGCACCTGCCCCTAACTAAGGAGCAATACTTGACGGTAAACATGAGATTACATCGTCTGTGATTAATTGCACTAAAATTGATTTATGATTTGTCATGTGCTCGTGTACGTGCAGGTGCCTCCTGCTTGGTGTGCGGGGATGGACAACTGCTGGGAGGCCATTGTGGACACGTGGTTGAGTGAGGAGTACGAGCAATATCACGCCGTACGCTCACGTTGCCGTGCGATGATGCAGGGTTCCTCGCACAAACAAGGGTCCACTACCCTCAAGGAATATGCAGCCAGATATGTATGCGGATTTCATTTCGTTGTTGCTACGCTAACTTCTAAATGCATAATATCTTATTGTTGTGCTTCTTCCTGTAGACGCGGTTCCACCCCGGCCAGGAGTGCGCCTCGTTCAAGGCATATGCCTTGGCACACAAGGGCAAGGCAAAGGACCCCGACCTCGTCTACAACCCGGAGGACCCGCTGAAAGGTCCTTGTTTGGTTTTGGTAATTGAGTGACAACTTAGGTGGACTAATTGTGTTTATGTGAGATACACAGGTGATTAGTCCACAGGTACATGTGTGTGAGCAACATATGCCATGGAGGTGAAAATGGCTTGGAGATGTTGCAAAGCTCACACATGTGATGATGAAGGAGCTTAAATGCACATGAGACATGACATTGAGTCATGTGATCAAGGTGGAGAAGATCAAGACAAGACTTGGCTTGATGGACCAGTTGCAAGCGTGAAGGGCAAGTCGAAGGCTTTGGAGTGATGGACCGCGTGGCGGTGAAGCTTGATCAAGACTTGGCGCCGATGGACGATGGCAACGGTGAAGAGCAAGTAGAGTCAAGATCGATGAACCAATATGATCATGTGATGATATGAAGTGGATCATATCATTGTTGATCGTGTTGGTGCATGTGTTGCATCGACATTGAAGGAGATGGAATGGAATGCGCAAGGCAAAGGTATAACCTAGGGCATTTCATTTCACCGGTCATAGGTGTGTAGAGAAGTTTATGACCGGGTTTAGGATAGATGGCCGTACTATCAAGAGGGGCAAACTTGTTTGCATATCGGTCATCTAGTGCCACTCGAGTGATCTAACTTTGCATTGTCGCTAGGATCGAGTGGCGTGGCAAGTTGAGTGGCTAACATCCTTTGGGAAATGATTGTGAAAATGCTAACACACATACGCATGGTGATGTACACTTGGTGGTGTTGGCACATTTACAAAGGAGGTGGTGTTTGCAGGGTTGAGATGGGTGTTGGGTCCCTCTCTCCCTCCCGCCGAGCTTGCGAGGTGGGATTCGGCGCTTTCGGGAAAATGGAATGCCTATTTTCTATTATGCCGGATGCAAACTCTTGGTGGTTAGCACATTGGTGCAAGGGTGAAGAAGTTAGAAGTGAAAACGAGTTGGTCGCGAAGATGCTGGCGTCGGTCAACTGACCGGACGCTGGATCTGATTGCACCGGACGCTGACTGCCTGCGTCCGGTCGCGCTGACGTGAAGTGTAGCAGTAGCTGGAGAGTGACCGGACGCTGGCTGCGTCCGATCGCGTTCGACCGGACGCGTCCGATCATGCTCGGGAGCTTACTGGAAACGACCGGACGCTGAGGGTCCAGCGTCCGGTCAGTTGAAGTGCTGCGTCCGGTCGGCAGATGACCGTTGGGATCGGAAGATGACCGTTGAACGCAGGGGACATGTGGCGAGTATCGCGTGACCGGACGCTGAGGTCCAGCGTCCGGTCGATCGGACCGGAGCGTCCGGTCGGCCCGAGTTTTGCCCAGTGAAGGGGTAACGGCTCTATTTGCCCATGGGGTTATAAATAGAGGCCATGGCCGGCCTTGGGCCTGAAGCTGAGCACACTAGAGCCTTGGTGGCTTGTGTAGTAGTGCTTGGGAGCCCTCCATCTCACACATACATGATAGTGTTCATCCGATAGTGTGAGAGAGCGATTCTAGTGCGATTGCATCGTGAGGTTGCATCGAGTGGCACTAGGTGATCGTGTTGCAAGCCGGTGGTGCTTGTTACTCTTGGAGGTTGCCACCTCCTAGACGGCTTGGTGGTGGTCTCCGTCGAAGCCCACAAGAAGATTGTGCGGAGCTCCGGAGAAGAGCTTGTGAGGGGCATTGTGCTCGCCCCGCGGGAGCCGCGAAGAGCAACTCTAGTAAAGCGTGTCATTGAGCTACCCTCACTCAAGGGGTAGGTTGTGCGGCACCCTATTGAGGGTTTGGCGAGTGATGCCAATCAGCGCGTGAACCACCAAGTGAGCGGTCGACACAATGGGGACTAGCGTGTTGGCAAACACGTGAACCTCGGGAGAAAAATCATCGTGTCAACCTTGTTCTTCCCGTTGGTTTGCATCCCCATTACACAAGCTTGCTATTACTTTTATACATATTAAGCTTGTGTTGTTGCTTTAGTAATTAGATAGCTTGTGTAGCTTGCTAATTACCTTCTTGCTTGTGTAGCATAGAAGTAGCTCCCTTGCGTGGCTAATTTGGTTTTAGTAACCTTGTTAGTCACATTGCTTAGTTTGTGTAACTAAGTATTTGCGTTCTCTAATTAGGCATTGGTTGCCTTGTTATTGAGCATTGCTAGTAAGCTTAGTTAGCTTTGTGCTTTTGCTTACTAGCATGTGTAGGAGCTCTCTTGTCGCTTAAAGTACTAGTGGCATAGGTTTGTGTAACCTTGCTCCTAGAATTGTTTAGGAGAGCTCTAGCTAGCCCGGCACCTTTGTTGCATAATTGTTATCTTTGCAAGGTGCTAGTGAACATATATAGTGGGGTATAGTCTTGGCTAGACCGATAGTTTTAATTCCGCATTTGTATCGGTTAGCCGACGCGATTAAGTTTTAGAAAAGACTATTCACCCCCCCTCTAGTCGCCATCTCGACCCTTCAATTGGTATCGGAGCCCGGTCTCTCATTTGTGGTCTTCACCGACCCGAGAGGATGGCGGCTTATGGGCTAGATGTTGATTGTCCATACATTTTTGATGGCACACACTTTACACGATGGAAAAATTGGATGATATGCAATTTTAAGTTTATTTGCCCTCAAATGTGGTGGATGGTAGATGTAGGCTTTTCTCATGTGTTAGATGAAGATAATCTAACTCAAGCACAAGAGAAATGCCTAGATCTCGACATTCATGCTACTAACATCATGTATAGATCTTTGCATGATTGCATATTTGGAAAGATCATGAACATGAAGACCGCCCATGAGATTTGGAGTTATCTCAATGAGAAGTATGGGACGGTCTCCGATGATGATGATGAGCCCAAGGAGGAGGCACATGAGTGTGTTGAGCATAACCACAATTTGGTGATTGTGGAAGATTGCTCCACCTCATTGTCAAGTGAGAATGATGATGATCAATCCACTACAAGTTCACTTGACAAGGTTAATGATGATGCCACAAGTGTTGCAAGTGAAGATGCTACCCCATGCACACTTGATGGTAATGATGGTTCATGTTCAAGCCATGATGATAATGCTACTACAAGCTCTCCATCTACATCACCACATTGCTTCATGTCACAAGGTGACACCAAGGTATCAAATGGTAATGTGGTTGATCATGTTGAGTCATATGATGACCTTGTTAGTAGACTTGCTAGCATGACCATGTCTTTAGAAAATGAGAAAGCTAAAACAATGAAATTAGAAAATGAAAACTCATTTCTAAAGAACTCTTGTGAAGAACATAAGAAATTACTTAATGCTTATAAATCTTCACTTGATGAGCTTAAATTGAATCATGAGACACTACTTGCATCTCATGATGAATTATTAGAAAAACAAGCTTCTCTCATTAAAATATTTACAAAGAAACTTAAAAATAATGAGAACTCATCACATGGGTCAAAAGATCAATTGCAAAATGTTGCTAAACCTTGTGATGTAGAAAAGAAGCATGTATCCACCTCTTGTGATGATTTATTAGATATGCCATGCTCTTCACATATAGATGCTTGTTCTACTTCTATGTCTTGTATGACTAACATTTTGAAGGAGAACAATGAGCTCAAAAATGAAGTGAAGAAATTGAGCAACAAGTTAGAGAGGTGCTACAACTCTCAAGTCACCTTTGAGCATATGTTGAAAACTCAAAGAAACTATGGTGACAAGTGTGGCCTTGGCTTCAAGAACAAGATGACAAAGGGCGAAATGAAGAGAGAAAGAAAGATGAAGAAGCTACAACAAAGAAAGCTCTCTCACACCATGTGCTACCGGTGTCATGAAGCGGGACACTTTGCAAATGGTTGCTCTAACATCGAGAAGCTCAAGTTGAAGAAAGAAGAAGAGAGGCTAAAGCATGTCAAGTGCTTCAAGTGCGGCACTTGGGGTCATCTTACCTCGATGTGCCCAACCAAGGAATTGGTGAAGCAACAAGTGAAGCCTCAACCAAAGCCACAAGTTGAGCAAGAGAAGATACCCCAAGAGCAAATCAAGATCAACCAACATGATGGTGATGATTTGATGATCAAGAAGAAGAAAACAAGAAGGGGTGGAAAGGCAAGGCATCCAATGCAAACTCAAGATGCCAAGATGATGAGCAAGATTGAAGATGACAAGAAAATCAATGCTCACATCAAGTGCTTCAAGTGTGGAAGTATGGGACACTTTGCCTCTAAGTGTCCTAACAAGCTTGAGAAGAAGGCTCAAGCAATCCATGAGAGGCAAGGCAATGAGAAGCACCACATGAGCAAAGAAGAGAAGGCTCAAGCAAAGAGAAAGTGCTACTCATGCCGGGAAAGGGGACACATGGCACATTCATGTCCCCTAGGTAAAATTTCTAAGCCTATTTCAATTGATGATCATGATATGCTTAGAAAGGATGAAAATGGTACCTCTATGATTGCCATTGTAAAACATCCCGCTACTCATACTAAGGCTATGCCTAAGTATGTTGCTCCTAACTTGAGAGGACCCAAACTTGTTTGGGTACCATTAAAAGGTGGATGAATGTGTGTAGGTACCATTAGCATTGGAGGCTTGATTCAATTGTCTTCATAATGATCATCATATGTTGAATCAAGATATAAAGCTAAGTGCACATCCAATCCCAATGCCATGACAAATTGAATGAAGTCCAAATGTGCTACAACATACAAGTGTAAATTTCAAGTTGTTGGTGATTCATTGGATATATTTGATGACTTGCAAATAATTGAGTTGAAGCTTGCTAGTTGGATGATCATGAGCTAACCAAGGTATATCTCTTGTTGATCATTTCATTTGGGTGCATATGAGATGATTGAATTGGATAAATATGCAATGTTGCTTGCTATGAGATGTTTGAATGGATAATTGCTTAGTAATCAAGTTTGGATTGATTTGTGTTGGATAAGTTCATAAGATGACATTTAGTAAGTGGTTTGAATGGATATATGTCTTATGGAAGTATTCAAACAAGTTAGTATCAAGTTTGATTCATATTTGATGGAGTATAGCTCAATTGTTGAAATCTGTCCTATAATTGAGAATCCGAGCTAGCTGTGATCTTAGCCATGGTTGAGTGATCAAATCTTATTGGATTGGCATGAAAATTGGTATACATGCTCTAGACTTATGGTATGAGATGCTGTACAAATTTCATGGAAATTGGATAAGAAATGCTTCGGTTTTGGAGTAGTTCTTGTCAGCTATAGTGCAGCAGTTTTCAGCATGTAGCAGTGGTGGAAGAATTAAAATTTGGCAGTTCATATGAGATCAAATGAAGCTAAAATTTTTATGCCTGCTAGATAACTTAGTGAAGCTCATCTCCACCAAATTTCGTGGTATTTGGATTTGTACTTTGAGAAATATGCTTACTTCTTTGGAGAGTACAAAATCTGCCAGAAAAGTGACAAGTATTGGATTGATCTAGAGTCACTTTGATTGAAAGGTCCTCAAGTTGGAAACATGTTTTACAAGTGTTTGAGGCACCTAAGTTTTGTTTTGAAATGATCTAGAAGCATGACAAGATATGAGTACAAGGCCATTTGATTGAGGAGTGTACTTTGCACACTTGTGGTACTCAAATTGGAAGATCAAGATCAAACTCAAGATGAAGTTGAAGTTTAAGTTCTAGTGACTATTGAAAATCATTTGATAGAAAGAAAAGAACTTAAGCAAGAAGAAAGAAAAGGACTTAAAGAAGGAATCAAGTTTACTCATCAAGATGAGTCCATCACTTGGATCAATCAATCAAATCATTTTAAGTGAGTATCAAGAATGGTTCTTGGAGAGAGGTCATTTCTCCCTAGTGTAGGGGCTTGCCGCCTATGTGTAGGTAAACCAAGTGTGGTACTTGGAAGGCTAACATGGAAGTGGTGATCCGAGGAACATTTGAGATGCTTAATTGAAGCAATCAAAAGGATTGATCAAGAAAAGCAAGCAACACCCAAAAGAGAGGTAGTCATGATATTTCAAGTGGTATTCTCAAATTGACACTCTCATGCAAGCAAAAGATCAAAATATAAAGCAAGTCAACCACAACAAGAAAGTGCATTTGATCATGCTTCATAGGATCATGCATTACAAATGAAATGTTTTAAATTCATAAGTGATATTCATGTCATATGGGTGAAGAATGAGATTCAAATTGGTATCCATTGGTCTTCACCAAGCTTATAATTGGACTTCACATTGCTATTGGAGAAATGAATTGGAATCTATGTGACTATCCTCTACTCCAACATAGCAAAGGTATCATTGAAATGTGCATGATCATTTCATCCCTTACTAGTATGCGGTTAGTGCATATAGTACATGCTTCATAGGATCATGCATTACAAATGAAATGTTTTAAATTCATAGCCTACCACTATTGCTTGAATGATTACTTGATCTAAGTGGTTAGTATATGAATTTGTTCATGAGCTAGTGAACTCAAGTACTTGACTTAATTTGGATTGCTAATAAGTGACAAGTACAACATTGACAAGATAACCCTTAAAAGAGGTGTGAAGAAGCTTGTCATTGGTTCAAACCGGACTTGGAAGCTTAGGCAAAACAATTTAGTTCAAGTCAATCATAGAAGCTCATGATAGTGATAAGAGTACAAGCACAAGACAACAATGCAAATGGATATCTAGTTTGTATGTTTCAACTCACAAGTGATATCCTATAAGTGGTACTCATGAAGATAGCAAATGTTCAAGAAATGGTCTTTATTGATAAATCAAACAAGTGGTTCCATACTAGAAGATTCTTTCAAATGGTATTCACTTTCTACAAATGGTATCTATACATAGTAGACGATGGTTCCACAAGTGATCCTCAACTTTAAGTGATCATCAAATAAAGAATGCATCCCTCACCTACAAGAGCTTAAGTGAAATAAAATGGATGACCCATACATAGATTGATAAGATACAAGTAGTACAAGTTGTAAATTCTAAATGGTATCTACATGTGGTGTCATTCCAATATTCAAGTAATGTCCATCAAAAATGTAAAATTCTTAGTCTCAACCATCTACCCCAAAATGCATACCTTTGCATCAATAAGAAGCACACCTTTTATGGAAATTGATGACAAAGGGGGAGAGATTGTACAAAGATATGAAGCTTGATTGAATGGGGGAGAGAATGTACAATGGAAGAGATGAGATACAAAAGAAATAGAGGGTGGACATGGACAAAGAGGGAGCAACATTGGAGAAATGAATGGATCACAAGTCTTGGATAAGAGAAGCACACAAGTAGGGGGAGCAAGCTCATGAACTTTGATTGATTGCATTTGATATGTGCATAATCATGTGCTTGCTTGCATTGCATAAGCTTTTAAATTCAATATGCATGCTTGTGTGGTGTATGCTAGTTGTAGAACTTGGATGATGATTTGATAACTAGCATGCATAGGATGATAGCTAGACACTTGGTATGCTTTTCAAGTAATGCTAGTACCTTGCTTTTAATGTTGATCTCACAAGGTATCTAGTGCTTTTATTTCCAAGTGATATCTAGCTAACCATGGTGCTAAGGATGAACTCAAAGGTGCAACTCCGATTGGTACACGCTTCAAAGGTTTATTCTAATACACCTTAGCATCATTTTGTAGTATTTACTCTCCCACAATTTAAATCTATGCATATGTGCAAGCTTCAAATTAAATACTCTAGCACATATGTAGGGGGAGCTAATACTACCATTTCGGGTTTATGGTACTTGTCCAAAATCATTTTGACATGGTAAAATTGCTTGGGCAAGCAACATGAATCCAAAAGAGCTTAATTTATATATCTTTGTAGAGTTGTCATCAATTACCAAAAAGGGGCCCGCTGAAAGGTCCTTGTTTGGTTTTGGTAATTGAGTGACAACTTAGGTGGACTAATTGTGTTTATGTGAGATACACAGGTGATTAGTCCACAGGTACATGTGTGTGAGCAACATATGCCATGGAGGTGAAAATGGCTTGGAGATGTTGCAAAGCTCACACATGTGATGATGAAGGAGCTTAAATGCACATGAGACATGACATTGAGTCATGTGATCAAGGTGGAGAAGATCAAGACAAGACTTGGCTTGATGGACCGGTTGCAAGCGTGAAGGGCAAGTCGAAGGCTTTGGAGTGATGGACCGCGTGGCGGTGAAGCTTGAGCAAGACTTGGCGCCGATGGACGATGGCAACGGTGAAGAGCAAGTAGAGTCAAGATCGATGAACCAATATGATCATGTGATGATATGAAGTGGATCATATCATTGTTGATCGTGTTGGTGCATGTGTTGCATCGACATTGAAGGAGATGGAATGGAATGCGCAAGGCAAAGGTATAACCTAGGGCATTTCATTTCACCGGTCATAGGTGTGTAGAGAAGTTTATGACCGGGTTTAGGATAGATGGCCGTACTATCAAGAGGGGCAAACTTGTTTGCATATCGGTCATCTAGTGCCACTCGAGTGATCTAACTTTGCATTGTCGCTAGGATCGAGTGGCGTGGCAAGTTGAGTGGCTAACATCCTTTGGGAAATGATTGTGAAAATGCTAACACACATACGCATGGTGATGTACACTTGGTGGTGTTGGCACATTTACAAAGGAGGTGGTGTTTGCAGGGTTGAGATGGGTGTTGGGTCCCTCTCTCCCTCCCGCCGAGCTTGCGAGGTGGGATTCGGCGCTTTCGGGAAAATGGAATGCCTATTTTCTATTATGCCGGATGCAAACTCTTGGTGGTTAGCACATTGGTGCAAGGGTGAAGAAGTTAGAAGTGAAAACGAGTTGGTCGCGAAGATGCTGGCGTCGGTCAACTGACCGGACGCTGGATCTGATTGCACCGGACGCTGACTGCCTGCGTCCGGTCGCGCTGATGTGAAGTGTAGCAGTAGCTGGAGAGTGACCGGACGCTGGCTGCGTCCGATCGCGTTCGACCGGACGCGTCCGATCATGCTCGGGAGCTTACTGGAAACGACCGGACGCTGAGGGTCCAGCGTCCGGTCAGTTGAAGTGCTGCGTCCGGTCGGCAGATGACCGTTGGGATCGGAAGATGACCGTTGAACGCAGGGGACACGTGGCGAGTATCGCGTGACCGGACGCTGAGGTCCAGCGTCCGGTCGATCGGACCGGAGCGTCCGGTCGGCTCGAGTTTTGCCCAGTGAAGGGGTAACGGCTCTATTTGCCCATGGGGTTATAAATAGAGGCCATGGCCGGCCTTGGGCCTGAAGCTGAGCACACTAGAGCCTTGGTGGCTTGTGTAGTAGTGCTTGGGAGCCCTCCATCTCACACATACATGATAGTGTTCATCCGATAGTGTGAGAGAGCGATTCTAGTGCGATTGCATCGTGAGGTTGCATCGAGTGGCACTAGGTGATCGTGTTGCAAGCCGGTGGTGCTTGTTACTCTTGGAGGTTGCCACCTCCTAGACGGCTTGGTGGTGGTCTCCGTCGAAGCCCACAAGAAGATTGTGCGGAGCTCCGGAGAAGAGCTTGTGAGGGGCATTGTGCTCGCCCCGCGGGAGCCGCGAAGAGCAACTCTAGTAAAGCGTGTCATTGAGCTACCCTCACTCAAGGGGTAGGTTGTGCGGCACCCTATTGAGGGTTTGGCGAGTGATGCCAATCAGCGCGTGAACCACCAAGTGAGCGGTCGACACAATGGGGACTAGCGTGTTGGCAAACACGTGAACCTCGGGAGAAAAATCATCGTGTCAACCTTGTTCTTCCCGTTGGTTTGCATCCCCATTACACAAGCTTGCTATTACTTTTATACATATTAAGCTTGTGTTGTTGCTTTAGTAATTAGATAGCTTGTGTAGCTTGCTAATTACCTTCTTGCTTGTGTAGCATAGAAGTAGCTCCCTTGCGTGGCTAATTTGGTTTTAGTAACCTTGTTAGTCACATTGCTTAGTTTGTGTAACTAAGTATTTGCGTTCTCTAATTAGGCATTGGTTGCCTTGTTATTGAGCATTGCTAGTAAGCTTAGTTAGCTTTGTGCTTTTGCTTACTAGCATGTGTAGGAGCTCCCTTGTCGCTTAAAGTACTAGTGGCATAGGTTTGTGTAACCTTGCTCCTAGAATTGTTTAGGAGAGCTCTAGCTAGCCCGGCACCTTTGTTGCATAATTGTTATCTTTGCAAGGTGCTAGTGAACATATATAGTGGGGTATAGTCTTGGCTAGACCGATAGTTTTAATTCCGCATTTGTATCGGTTAGCCGACGCGATTAAGTTTTAGAAAAGACTATTCACCCCCCCTCTAGTCGCCATCTCGACCCTTCACCCGCCCGAGGCATACAGTAACCTGAGCGTGCACAGTCGCCTCAGCGAGTACACGGCGATGGCGAGAGAGATCCATGGGCCAGAATTTCATCCGAGCACCGCTGACCTTGAGGGTGACATCGTCATGAGGTTGGGACCAGGTAAGCCACACGGGAGGTACTATATGGGCAACAGCACCATAGACACGGCCAACACTCAGACACTCGCCCAGATTAGAGCCCGGAGCACGAGTTCGAGCCCGGCCATACGCCCACGCTCACAGCCCCAGGTGGTAGCACTCCAGGTTAGTTCTGTTGCATTCGTTGTCCATTCATTTTCTACCCGTTCTTTATTTGCATTCTAACTATGTGATAAATAATTGTAGGCCCAGATTGAAGCCCTGCAGGAGTCACAGCAGGCCTCACAGAGCCAGTTTTAGGCCCTCCAGCTATCGCACCAGGCCGAGTTGGCACAGGAGAGGGCGCGAGTGCAGGCCCAGCTTGAGGCATTCCAGCAGTCGTAGAAGGCCTGGTACGAGTACATGGCCAGCTTTTCTCAGAGCATGGGCCAGCCTCCACCGCCTCCGCCGCCGCCGATGATACCGTTGGTGCCTCCACCTCCGCGCGACGGCACTCCTGTGAGTCACTCTTCATCTTGAAAGGCTTTTTCAGTTCAGATTGTGCTACAGTCAACACTATCATGTTAGAACCTAGAAGAGAGTAGGATACATACATGTATAAGTTAGATTATTAGTAATATTGTTCAGACCTTGAAAGGCATCATGTTAGGTTCTACATGAGTACATAGGTGTTTGCCCAATTCATGTTCAGTCTACTCGACCATGTGTGACGATATCTTGCACATAGAGGAGAACTAAACAGCAACTAACTTGATATGTGTTATCTATTATATGCCTATATATTGATGTCACTGTTAACTGGTCTTTCGAAGGAATATTTGAATTTGGCATACTACCTTATGATTAATTGACAAATATGTTTATTTTCTTTTGCTCCCTCATTCCAGGGACCCTCTACAGCTGGATCGAACAACGATCAAGACTTGGACTTGTCTCCGTTTCTCGGTAGGGCTCCGACCATGTGACAGGACCATGTTTCACTTGTTTGTATGTTGAACTTAGAAGTGGGTTGAACTTTGTGGACTTTGGACATGTTGATGGTGTTTGTGGACTTTGCATTGTGCTTGTGACATTTGTTGTAGCTATATGTTGGTTATAATGAGTGGATGTGACATTTGTGGACATATATGTGATATATATTGTCTATCTGTTGGTAACTGTGATATTCTGTTATAATTGTTGTTAATTGTGGCTGGATATGCACTGAAACAAACAAAAAAAATACTGTGGACAAGTTTTACCGAGTGTAACACTCGGTAATGGTGATTTTTACCGAGTGTTACACTCGGTAAAACAGAGAACAGAACCAAATTGGTTCTGATTCTGTTAATTTTGTCGAGTGTGCCATTTTTTACCGAGTGCCACGACCCCACTCGGATATATGTGCCATTTTTTACTGAGTGGAACACTCGGTAAACTATATTAGGAAAAAAATATTTGCGGAATTGTTTTAATCATGAAAATGGTTATCTGTTTACCGAGTGCTATGTCTAACACTCGGTAAACGACGCCGTTAACGGCAAGCTTGGGGACTGACGACCGTCACGTCGTAGTTGTTTACCGAGTGCCGGCGTAGCACTCGGTAAAATTCATTCTCCGAGTGCCCCGTTAGTTGACACTCGGTAAACTAACTTTACCGAGTCGTTGTTTACCGAGTCATGTTTACCGAGTGTGGCACTCGGTAAAAAATTTACCGAGTGTTTATCCATATTTGCCGAGTGTTTATCACACTCGGTAATTAATCAGTATCCCGTAGTGCGAGGACGTGGTCGAGGAGCTGGAGTACGAGTCCCGCCGCTCGGCTAAACTGGAGGAGCTCAAGCAAGACTTGCTCTACGCCGCCACGACGGGGAAGCGGCGCCAGGAGGTGGCGCTGCTGTTGGCGCCCGCGCCCGCGAGGCGGCTCCGCCGCAAGATCGACGGCATATGGGCGAGGTACGAAGAGATCGCGTCGGACAGGAAGAAGCTCCGGTTGAGGCCCGGCGACGGCGCGCCCCGGCCCGCGGCGTGCCCGCTCGTGCCAAGCAGCGCGCTTCCCCGTACCGAGCGCCTCCACGGGCGGCAGCGCGACATCGACAGGGTCGCCGCGCTGGTTCGCGGGGAGCCGGAAGGCGGGAGGAGCTATGCCGTCGTGCCCATCGTTGGGATGGCCGGCGTTGGCAAGACGGCTCTGATGCAGCATGTCTGCGGCATGGAGGCCGTGAGGTCGTGCTTCGAACTGTCACACTGGATTTGGGTCTCCCAGGAGTTTGACGTCGTCAGCGTCACCCGCAAGATCGTTGAGGCGGTCACTAGAACACGCCCGGAGTGCAGCGAGCTGAGCACGCTTCATGAGCTCATAGTCGAGCACCTTGCGGGGAAGAGGTGCTTGATCATTCTCGACGACGTGTGGGATGACAATCCCAGCCACTGGAACAGCCTGACGGCCCCGAGCCGCTGCGCGCCAGGGAGCACGGCTGCCGTGACGACGAGAAGCAATAAGGTTGCCAGGATGGTGAGCACCAAGGTGTATCATCTCAAATGCTTGTCAGATGAAGACTGTTGGCTTGTATGCCAGCGACGGGCACTGCCGAATAGCGATGCCAACGTCAACCAAGAACTTGTAGAGATCGGTGAGAAGATCGCGAAGAAATGTCAGGGCTTGCCATTGGCGGCAGAGGCAGCCGGTAGCGCCCTGAGCACTTCAACCAACTGGAAGCACTGGGATGAAGTCCTGAATAACGACTTGTGGGCTGATAATGATGTGAAGAACCTGGTACTGCCGGTGCTGAAGGTGAGCTACGATCACCTGTCCATGCCGCTGAAGCGCAGCTTTGCCTTTTGTTCATTGTTTTCAAAGGGCTTCGCCTTCGACAAAGATCTTCTAGTCCAGCTGTGGACTGTGCAGGGTTTTGTGGATGCTGAAGGATACTGCAGCCTTGAAGCGACCGCCAATGGCTACTTCAATGACTTGGTATCAAGGTGCTTCTTCCACCCTTCCCCATCTCATGCTATCAGCGAAGAGAAGTATGTTATGCATGACCTGTACCAGGAGCTTGCTCAGTTTGTTTCAGGCAATGAATGTAGGATGATACAGCTCCCTAATTCAATGAAAATAGATGAGAGCCCTCGGCATTTGTCCTTTGTTGATGAGGAGTCTCATTCTGTCCAAGAAATAAACTTGAACTCATTTTGTGGTCATCGTGATCTGCGAACCTTCCTGTTCATTGCAAGAACAGAACAAAACCACGAGGAGATGGCCTTCAGAACAAAGATTCCTTCCGAGCTGATCACGGATTTTGAATGCTTAAGAGCTTTAGATTTGAGCAACTCCAATATCATGGAGTTACCGAAATCCATTGGAAGGCTGATACACCTAAGGTTCCTTGGTCTGGACAACACCGCAATTAAGATGTTGCCTGAGTCAATTTGTGCGCTTTTCCACTTGCAGATAATTAAGCTTAACCATTGTTCTTCCCTTACTCAGTTGCCTCAAGGCATCAACCTCCTATTTAATTTAAGGTGCCTAGAGATTCCATATTCAGACATAAAGATGCCTTCGGGGATTGGAGAGTTGATTAGGCTGCAGAGACTACCTTTTTTTGTCATTGGGAATGAGCCTGCTGGATGTAGCATAGCAGACCTGAACGAATTGGTAAACCTTGAAGGACATCTTCACATCACAGGTCTAAACAACCTGGATGTTGCACAAGCTTCCACCGCCAACCTTTGGAACAAGTTGGGGATTCAAAAGCTAACACTTGAATGGTCCGAACTTACAAATTTTAACCAGTCCCTTTGTGATCCGCAGGGAAACGCAGTGGGCTGCATGTCAGACAGTCAGCAACCTGGAATCAGTGCTACAGCAGATCAGGTTTTAAAGTGCCTCAAGCCACATTCAAATCTGGAGGATCTCAGCATCAAGGGTTATAACGGATCGTTTTCTTCGTCATGGTTAGGATGGCTGCCCTTGGACAGATTAGCTTCTATTGAACTGAAAGACTGTCATAATTGCAAAGAAGTACCGCCCCTTGGCTGCCTACCATCACTGAAACACATTTTGATACAATCACTGCCAAGCGTGAAGCTAATTGGTCCAGAGTTCTTTGGCAATGTTGGAGATACCACTTCTAACAGTAGGAGCAGAATCTGCAATGTGTTTCCTTCACTGGAGTCACTAAAGTTCAGGAACATGGAAGCTTGGGAGGAATGGCTCGGTGTCAAGAGTGAGCACTTCCCCAATCTTAAATATTTCAGCATCGCCAGATGCAGCAAACTGAAGCTGTTGCCCAAGTTCACTTCAGAACCAAAGCTGAAAATACAGTACTGTGACCTGCTGCAAATGCCTTTGTGTCAGGTATCATTTGAAACTTAAATGACTGTCATAAGCTAAGGATACACATGCTTCAATTTTCATATTCCATATGTTCTATATGGACATATCATTATTTTGTTGAGCTTTCTACAAATTGTTTCTCTTCACTTCATTACCAAAGAACGTATATGTTTCATTCCTAAAACAGCGTATGTCTCCTACATGTTTCATGCTTTAGAGTAACATAAGCATATGGAATGGCCCCTTAGGGTTTCCGATTGAGGCTTATTTGGATCTAGTGGATCTAAATCACAACAACAACAATAACAAGCCTTTAAGTCCCAAACAAGTTGGGGTAGGCTAGAGTTGAAACCCAGCAGAAGCAATTAAGGTTCAGGCACGTGAATAGCTGTTTTCCAAGCACTCCTATCTAAGGCTAAGTCTTTGGGTATATTTCATCCTTTCAAGTCTACTTTTATTACCTCTACCCAAGTCAACTTCGGTCTTCCTCTGTCTCTCTTCACGTTACTATCTTGGTTTAGGATTTCACTATGCACCGGTGCCTCTGGAGGTCTCCGTTGGATATGTCCAAACCATCTCAACCAGTGTTGGACAAGCTTTTCTTTAATTGGTGCTACCCCTAATCTATCACGCATATCATTGTTCCGAACTCGATCCCTTCTTGTATGACCGCAAATCCAACGCAACATACGCATTTCCGCGACACTTATCTGTTGAACATGTCTTTTCGTAGGCCAACATTCTGCACCATACAACATAGCAGGTCTAATCGCCGTCCTATAAAACTTGTCTTTTAGCTTCTGTGTTACCCTTTTGTCACATAGGACACCAGATGTTTGGCGCCACTTTATCCACCCTGCTTTGATTCTATGGCTAACATCTTCATCAATATCCTCGTCTTTCTGTAGCATTGATCCTAAATATCAAAAGGTATCCTTCCTAGGCACTGTAAGGAAAATGGACCCTAGGCCCATTTACTTTGAAGTTTGGTGTTTGATGACCAACACAATCAAATTGGACTAATGAATTTGTAAGTAATTATTTTGTAGTTCAATAAGGTGCAAGACGTGACTTGGACGAATGCGACATGATGATCCCACGATCAATACCATAAGCAAGACCCTAGAAGCACAAGAGAAGACCCAAGATATCAAGAAAAGTCAAAGCACGAAGATGGGAATCAAGCCGGACGCAAGATCGCAAAGAAACGAGCTCGGCAGAGGTGACCGGACGTGGCCCTATAAGGATTGGACGCATCCGATCAGTTGCTCGGCAGCAGCAAGCGTCAGCAGCAACGATCGGACGCTGAGCGAAGCAGTGACCGGACGCACAGATGACACTGTTCTTCGTCACAACAATGCTTTCAGAGTGACCGGACGCAACGGCACTGGATGACCGGACGCACGAAGTGTAGCGTCCGATCGAGTCCTGAGAGGTTCCAGAGCGGCGCCAGCACGACCGGACGCGTCCGATCGAGTGAGACCGGACTCGGCCCAGAGTACGATCAACGCACGCGCTCCAACGGTCGGGACGACCGGACGCATCCGATCAGGACGACAACAACGTTCGGTCAGTAGCAGAAAGCTAGGTTTCGCCCTCAACGGCTACTTTCTCTATGGGGCTTATAAATAGAACCCCCAACCGGCCATTTGAGATTAGTAGATCTGAGAAAACATACCAAGGATGTTGATACACCATTTTAGTGATCTTCACTTGCATAGTGCTTAGTGATTCATTAGGTGATTAGCGTATGTGCTTTGCGAAGTGCTTAGGTTGATTAGACCACCGCTTATGCGCTTGCTCTAGGTTTAGGCCTAGCATCTAGTGAGGTTTGCATACTTTTGCATACTTTTATCACTCGGTGCTTGTGCACACCATTGTTGTACATCGGAGGGGCTTGTAGTCTTGCGAGATCACACCAACTGCGTTTGTGGTGTGGTCACCACGGTGTACCGAAAGAAACAAGGCCCGTGGCGGTTCGGCTGGAAGCTTGATAGTGAAGACGGTGGGGAGCGGTCCAGGAGAGGCTTGCCGAAAGGCACACCGGAGACCCACTTACGCGTGGGGAAGGTCCGGAGCTATCCACGGAGTTACCTAACCAGGAGCTTGGCCCTGACGAGGGATTCCTTGTGAGGGGCTCTAACGAGGACTAGGGGGAAGGTTGCGCGCTTCTCAATACCTCGATAAAAATACCGGAGTCGTCGACGGGAGTTTGCATATCTCTACCTTACTCTTTAGCTTCCATATTTACGTTGCAATCTTAGTTTGTGCTTTACTTTCCTACCTTAGTGATAGGCTAGTTGATAGGTTTGGAACCTAGGTTGCATAACTCCTTTTTGCGGTAGAGATAGCAACACACCTAGCAAAACCGTAGTTGCACATTTAGATAATTTATCTTTTACATATGTTTTGAATATGTGACATTAGAGGCCATAGTTTAGAGTAGATTTTTAAGTTGCCTAATTCACCCCCTCCTCTTAGGCGTCACGGTCCCTTACAAGTGGTATCAGAGCCAGTTGGCTCAATTTGGATCTTTGGTTTTACCGTCGTTGAGCCGACGCTATTTAGAGTGATTGTGATGGATACCTCTAGGCCTCCACACTTTGACGGCACTAACTTCCCCTACTATAAAGCTAGAATGGCTTGTCACCTTGAGACTGTAGATTTAGGTGTTTGGAGAGTCACTCGTGACGGGATGAAACCCATTAAGAATCCCGATAAACCCACAAAGAGTGAAGAAAAAGAAATTCATTTCAATGCTAGAGCTAAAAATTGCTTGTTTGAATCTTTTAGCATGGATGTGTTTAACCAAGTGTTCACATTAAATACGGCATATGAAATTTGGTTAAAACTCCAAGAGCTCCATGACGGCATAGCTAATGTCCGCGAGCAAAAACATTGCCTGGCTCAACAAAGTTATGATTCTTTTGAAATGAATGATGATGAGCTTGTTCGTGATATGTATTCTTGTTTGAATTTAATTATCAATGAGCTCAATTCTATAGGATTAACAAAGCTAGGTGATGTAGACATCGTGAGGAAGATCATCTCCGTACTACCATAAAAGAAATATGCAAGCATCATCACCATCCTTCATAACATGGAGGACTTGAGCACCATGACCCCGGCCATAGTCATTGATAAGATAGTGGCATTTGAAATGTCACGCAAGATGGGTCAAGAAGAAGCCTCTTTATCAAGCAAAGGCAAAGCTCTTGCATGTAGTGAGAAAAAAAAAGTTGAGACAAGCTCAAGCTTAAGCTCCTCAAGTGAAGATAAAGAAGAAGATGAGGATGACGATGATGAAGATTCAAGTGATGATGATCAATCTTCCTCCTCCATCTCTGACCTTGATGAAGAATCAATCAAACTTATCAACAAGGTGGAGAAGATGATCCAAAGGCTCAATGTCAAGGGTGTGTTCATCCAAATTGAATATTTCATCTTCACCAATTAAAGAAATGAGCAAAGAAAGAATTGATACTATGGATGCGATGAGTTGGGGCACTTTGTGGAAGTTTGTCCAAACAAGTCCACACCCAAGACAAAGAAGAAGGTGTGCAAGACCAAAGCCCTCACATCAATAAGGTCATGGGATGATTCTTCAAGTGAAGAAGAAGACCACCATAAGAGGCGAGGGCACAAGCACTTATCATCAAGCACCTCACGTGTGTGCCTTATGGCACGAGATAACAAAATGCCTAAAATTATGCAAGAAAATCTTAACTTTGCTAAAGTTTGCACCAGTCAACAAAAGAAGCTTGAAAAATTAAAGGAAAAACTAGATAGCTCACAACAAACTTATGCTACTTTGCTTGAACAATATGAAACTTTTACCAATCTTAATATGAAGTTATCTACTAAAATTGAGCAACTTGAGACTAGTGCAAACACAAATGCATGCACAATCAATGATGAGCAACTTGTAAAGAAAAATAAAAAATTAAAGGAAAAGTTAGCTAGCTCATAAGATGCTTATAAAAGTTTGCTTGCTAAAATGTAAACCATGTGCAAACATTGTGATGGGACAACTAATAAAGTTACTAATTTTGAAGCCGTTGGTACAACCTCCACCAAGACATCTAAAAAGAAAAGTTCTATCTTTAACATGTCTAAAAAAGATGCCTCAACTTCTTGCAATGATTTATGTTTAGACTCACCTTTGTGCAACCAAGTTTGTGTAGAGAAAGTTGTTGTAGATACATGTATACAAGAGGTTGCAATGGAGAATGAGCAACTCAAGCAAGAAGTGGCTCGCCTCACCAAGGACTTGACTCAAGAGAAAGGCAAGATAAAACAAGCCTAGCTTTATCAAGATAACACCGTTAAAGGAGTGAAGAAGCTTAATGAAGGACAAACCGTGGTTTGCTATGTATGCCATAAGGAAAGTCACAAGTGTTATGAGTGCAAGGTGAAGAATGGGGGAGGAGCAAAGAAGAAAGAGAAAAAGCAAACAAGCAAGCTCACCAACATCTACACCAATAAGGTGGACAATACTTGTTAAAGAAGAAGAAAAATGACAAGGTGGTGGCCATCAAGGTGAACAAGCAAGCCAACAATGGGGTCAAACGCTTTTTGATGCCAAAGGAGATCATTCCCAACATGAAGAGCACCAAGAAGGTTTGGATCCCGAAAGGGAAGTGAGAAGTCCAATGGACTTTGGGAATTTGAAGACTTGGCAAAGTATGGATGCATTTCATGTGGTGCATCATTTTGGACAAAGTCATTGTCAAGTGGGTTAGTGAATACTATGATTCTAAATTTCCTTTATCATATTAGGTAACTAGATGTATTTTCTTTCAATTTGTATTTCCTACAAGTGGTATTACTTACAATTGGTATCTTTTAGCATCTAGTTGCTTTTAATGCCTAGGTTTGCATTTGCATGCTTATATCTTTTGTCATGCATACACTAGGTAAATCTTATGGTAGGCTTGCTCAGTTTCACTTCTAACCCTTGGAGCAAACCTAAATGGTTTAAATTGTTTAGGAGCACGACACATAGCTTGTTTTATAATGTTTATCTAATATGTGTCAAAGTCCAAATTGTAGATAATTTCTCCTGAATATCACATTCAAAAAAGATTCTCACATTCATGTGATGTCATCTTTAAAGTGGTATTGTTGATTCTAAAATCAATGTGGATGTCTCCTACAAGTATTCCATACTTGTGTGTATAAATTTAGGGAAGGTTACTCTACAAGTTGGATGCTTTGAGACTAACACATTTTTATGCTTATCATGTGTGTAATAGTCTCATTGCAAGGAAAATAGAGTCTCCGGAGTTAAGCATCATACTTCAAATATACACCACCTATTGCAAGTGGTAGAAATCAAATTGATTTCCACATGTGGTATTTCTAAACCGATATCATCATGTTGTATTTTGATATTTATATGCTTTCTCCATGCATTATATAGATTAAACTCTCTTGAGCATCAATTTGCCAATTATGCATAAATTTCATTCTGTATTATATGTATGCATATATTTAGGGGGAGCTTAGTCTATGTAACGTAAGAGTCAAATTTTATGACCTATTCCACTCCACAAACAAAGGATCACAAAGTTTGACCCTCCCTTGTGCTACTAATGTCTTTCTTTTCGGTGGTTGATTCCAAAGGGGGAGAATTTTGAGAACCAAAAGCAAGCACTAATTTATAGGACCAAAAGTAAGATTATAACAATTTACAAGTGATAATGGTCTACAAGTTGTAATGGTCCGAGAAAGGAAGGATAGTTGATTATGGATTAGTCTATGGGGAGAATTTGTAGGATCAAAAGTAAGGCTTAAATCCATAATGCCACATGGGGACATTTGCAAGGACAAGATAACTTTCCAAGTATCTTTTAGTCTTACAAGTGGTATCTTTTTAGCATCATATAACCTTCCCTTTGCATTACATCCTAGCAAGTAGATAGTTTTTAAATTTCAAAATTTTATTTTTTGTTTGCTTTGGTCGTGTTGTCATCAATCACCAAAAAGGGGAAGATTGTAAGGAAAATGGACCTTAGGCCCATTTACATTGGATTTTGGTGTTTGATGACCAACACAACCAAATTAGACTAATGAATTTGCTAGTGATTGTTTTGTAGTCCAATAGGGTGCAAGACGTGACTTAGACGAAGGCGTGAAGGGACCGTGACGCCTAAGAGGGGGGTGAATTAGGCAACTTAAAAATTCTAACTCTAAACTATGGCCTCTTTTTCTAACCCTAGCAAAACCTATGCAATAAATAAACTATTTAGATATGCAACTATGGTTTTGCTAGTGTGTTGCTATCTCTACCGCAAACGTAGTAAAGTCATCAATGTAAATGCGAAAGCTAAAGAGCAAGGTAGAGATATGCAAACTCCCGTCGACGACTCCGGTATTTTTACTGAGGTATCGAGAAGCGCACAAGCTTCCCTCTAGTCCTCGTTGGAGCCCCTTGCAAGGAATCCCTCGCAAGGGCCAAGCTCCCGGTCGGGTTACTCCGTGGATAGCCTCGGGCCTTCCCCACGTGCAAGTGGGTCTCCGACGTGCCTTCTAGCAAGCCTCTCCCGAATGCTCCCCGCCGTCTTCACTATCAAGCTTCCGGCCAAAACGCCGCGGGCCTTGTTCCCACCGGTACACGGTGGCGGCCACACCACAAACACGGTTGGTGTGATCTCGCAAGACTTCAAGCCCCTCCGATGTACAACAATGGTGCTCGCAAGCACCAAGTGGTAAGAGGTATGCAAACCTCACTAAACACTAGGCCTAAACCTAGAGCAAGCGCATAGGCGGTGGTCTAATCAACCTAAGCACTTCGCAAAGCACCTATGCTAATCACCTGATGAATCACTAAGCACTATGCAAGTGGAGATCACTAAAATGGTGTATCAACACCCTTGGTATGTTTCCTCAGCTCCACACTTCTCAAATGGCCGGTTGGGGGTTATATTTATAAGCCCCACTGAGAAAGTAGCCGTTGGGGTCGAACTCCCGCGAAACTGCTACTGACCGGACGCTGAATCGTCCTGACCAAACGTGTCCGGTCGTCCCGACCGTTGAGCCGGCAATATACTGATTGGACACTGGCCAGCGTTCGTTCGCAGATTTGCCGCTCTAGAACCTCTCTGTACTCGATCGAACGCTAGTTTCCTGCGTCCGGTCGGTTTCGCCGCCCGCGTCCGATCGTCCCGACTACAGAGCCACCGGTCTAGTGTCCGGTCGTCTCGACTGCAGAGCCACCGGTCCAGCGTCCGGTTGTCCCAACTGCTGAGCCACCGGTCCAGCGTCTGGTCGTCCCGACTGCCGAGCCACCAGCGTCCGGTCCAGCGTCCGGTCGCCTCTGCGAGCTTGTTTCTTCGTGATCTTGCGTACGGCTTGGTTCCAATCTTCATGCTTGGACTTTGCTTGATCTCTTGGGTCTTCTCTTGTGCTCCTAAGGTCTACTTGAGGTGTTGATCATCGGATCATCACGTCGCCTTCGTCCAAGTTACGTCTTGCACTCTATTGAACTACAAAACAAACACTTGCAAATTCATTAGTCCAATTTGGTTGTGTTGGTCATCAAACACCAAAATCCAAAGTAAATGGGCCTAGGGTCCATTTTCCTTACAATCTCCTCATTTTTGGTGATTGATGCCAACACGACCAAAGCAAGCAAATAATAAGAATTTGGAAGTTAAAAAACTACCTACTTGCTAGGATGCAATGCAAAGGGCAAGGTTATATGATACTAATTGACATATACCAATTAAAACTTTACTTAAAAGCTTGTCTTGCCCTTGCAAACATCCCCATATGGCATTATGGATTTCTACAAATTTTACCATTACTTAGACTAATCCATAATCCAATTTCCTCCCTTTTCTCGAACCATTACCACTTGTAGACTACAAGTGGTAATGGTCCGAGAAAAGGGAAGTTTTAATTGGTATCTGTCAATTAGTATCATATAACCTTGCCCTTTGCATTGCATCCTAGCAAGTAGGTAGTTTTTTAACTTCCAAATTCTAATTATTTGCTTGCTTTGGTCGTGTTGGCATCAATCACCAAAAAGGGAGAGATTGTAAGGAAAATGGACCCTAGGCCCATTTACTTTGGATTTTGGTGTTTGATGACCAACACAACCAAATTGGACTAATGAATTTGCTAGTGATTGTTTTGTAGTCCAATAGGGTGCAAGACGTGACTTAGACGAAGGCGACGTGATGATCCGATGATCAACACCTCAAGCAAAGACCTTAGGAGCACAAGAGAAGACCCAAAAGATCAAGCAAAGTCCAAGCATGAAGATTGGAACCAAGCCGTATGCAAGATTGCGAAGAAATGAGCTCACAGAGGCAACCGGACGCTGGTGGCTTGGTAGTCGGGATGACCGGACGCTGGACCGGTGGCTCGGCAGTCGGGACAACCGGACGCTAGACCGGTGGCTCTACAGTCGGGACGATCGGACGCTGGCCAGCGTCCGGTCGCAGATTTGCCGCTCTAGAACCTCTCTGTACTCGATCAGACGCTGCTTTCCTGCGTCCGGTCGGTTTCGCCGCCCACGTCCGGTCGTCCCGACTGTAGAGCCACCGGTCTAGCGTCCAGTCATCCCGACTGCAGAGCCACCGGTCCAGCGTCCGGTTGTCCCGACTGTAGAGCCACCGGTCCAGCGTCCGGTCGTCCCGACTGCCGAGCCACCAGCGTCCGATCGCCTCTGCGAGCTCGTTTCTTCGTGATCTTACGTACGGCTTGGTTCCAATCTTTATTCTTGGACTTTTCTAGATCTCTTGGGTCTTCTCTTGTGCTCCTAAGGTCTTGCTTGAGGTGTTGATCATCGAATCATCACGTCGCCTTTGTCCAAGTTACGTCTTGCACCCTATTGAACTACAAAACAAACACTTGCAAATTCATTAGTCCAATTTGGTTGTGTTAGTCATCAAACACCAAAATCCAAAGTAAATGGGCCTAAGGTCCATTTTCCTTACAATCTCCCCCTTTTTAGTGATTGATGCCAACACGACCAAAGCAAGCAAATAATAAGAATTTGGAAGTTAAGGAATTACCTACTTGCTAGGATGCAATGCAAAGGGCAAGGTTATATGATACTAATTGACAGATACCGATTAAAACTTTACTTAAAAGCTTGTCTTGCCCTTGCAAATGTCCCCATGTGGCATTATGGATTCCTACAAATTTTACCATTACTTAGACTAATCCATAATCCACTTTCCTCCCTTTTCTCGGACCATTACCACTTGTAGACATCAACTTGATGCTTGCCTTTGGTCCTTGAAATTCTTCCCCTTTGGCATCAAACACCGAAAAGGAAGACATTAGTAGCACAAGGGAGGGTCAAGTTTCGTGATCCTTTGTGTATAGAGTGAAATGGATCACAAAATTTGACTCTCACATTATATAGACTAAGCTCCCCCTAAATATATGCATACATATGGTAGAAAGCAAAGCATATGCATAATTAGCAATTTATTGTACAAGAGAGTTTAATCTATATAATGCATGGAGAAAGCATATAAATATGAAATGAAATCAACATGATGATGCCAATTGAAGAATGATGCTTAACTCCGGGGACTCCAATTTCCTTACAATGAGGCTACTACACATGTGATAGGTTTGAAAAAATTGATACCATTTGAACAAGTGTTAGTCTCAAAGCATCCAACTTGTAGATTAGGCTCCCCCTAAATTTGTGCACACAAGTGTTGAATACTTGTAAAATTTGTGCACATTGATTTAAGTATCAAAATACCACTTGAAAGATGACTTCTCATGAAAGTGAGAATCATTTTCAAAAATGATATTCGGGAGAGATTATCTACAATTTAGACTTTGGCACATATTAGATGAATAATTGTAAAACAAGCTATGTGCCGTGCTTCTAAACAATTTTAAACCATGTAGGTTTGCTCTAAGGGTTGATAATGAAACCGAGCAAGCCTATCATATGATATACCTATTGAATGCATGACAAAAGATTTAAGCATGTAAATGCAAGCATAGGCATAAAAGATAACTAGATGCTTTAAGAGTATATCAATTATAAAACAATGCCAATTGAAATGAATACTAAATGAAAGTAATGACATCTAGTTACCTAACATGGGAAGGGGAATTTGGGTCTATAGTATTCACTAACCTACTTGGCAATGACTTTGTCCATCATGATGCACCCCATGAAATGCACCCAAACTTTGCCAAGTCTTCAAATTCCCCGAAGTCCGACGGACTTCTCATTTCCCTTTCAGAATCCAAACCTTCTTGGTGCTCTTCATGTTTGAAATGGTTTCCTTTGGCACCCAAAAACGTTTGCCCCCATTGTTGGCTTGCTTGTTCACCTTGATGGCCACCACCTTGTCATTTTTCTTCTTCTTCAAGAGATAAGGTGTGGAGGCCTTCTTGTCCACCTTGTAGGTGTAGGTGTTGGAGAGCTTGCTTATTTGCTTTTTCTCTTCCTTCTTTGCTCCTCCCCCATTCTTCACCTTGCACTCATAGGACTTGTGACCTTTCTTGTGTCACACGTAACAAACCATGGTTTGTCCTTCATCAAGCTTCTTCACTCCCTTGACGGTGTTATCTTGATGAAGTTGGGTTTGCTTCATCTTGCCTTTCACTTGAGTCAAGTCTTTGGTGAGGCGAGCTACTTCTTGCTTGAGTTGCTCATTCTTCTTTGCAACCTCTTATGTGCATGTATCTACAACAACTTTCTCAACACAAACTTGGTTGCACAAAGGTGAGTTTAAACATAAATCATTGCAAGAAGTAGAGGCATCCTTTTTAGACATGTTAAAGATAGAACTTTTCTTTTTAGATGCCTTGGTGGGGGTTATGCTAACGGCTTCAAGATTAGCAACTTTATTAGTTAGCTCATCACAATGTTTGCACATGGTTTCCATTTTAGCAAGCAAACTATTATATGCTTCTTGTGAGCTAGCTAACTTTTCTTTTAATTTTTCATTTTTCTTTACAAGTTGCTCATCATTGATTATGCATGCATTTGTTGTTGCACTAGCCCGAAGTTTCTCAATTTTGGTAGATAGTTCAACATTGAGATTAGCAAAGTTCTCATATTGTTCAAGCAAGGTTTTGTATGCTTTTTGTGAACTATCTAGCTTTTCTTTGAAACTTTTGAGCTTCTTTTGTTGACTAATGCAAGCTTTAGCATAATTAAGATTTTCTTGCACAAGTTCATGATAAGAAGGCATATCATCATCACTATCACTCTCACTAGAGGAAGAGCTTTCGTTACCTCGTGCCATAAGGCACACACGAGAAGAGCTTGATGATGAATGCTTGCGGCCTCGCCTCTTGTGATGGGGTTCTTCTTCACTTGAAGAATCATCCCATGATCTTATTGATGTGAGGGCTTGGTTCTTGCATGCCTTCTTCTTTGTCTTGGGTGTGGGCTTGTTTGGACAAATTTCCACAAAGTGCCCCAATTCACCGCATCCATAGCATCCTCTCTTTCTTTGCTCATTTCTTTGATTTGTGAAAATGAAATCTTGAATTTGGATGGGCACACCCTTGACATTGAGCCTTTGGATCATCTTCTCCACCTTGTTGATCACTTTGATTGATTCTTCATCAAGATCGGAGGTGGAGGAGGAAGATTGATCATCACTTGAATCTTCATCATCGTCCTCATCTTCTTCTTCATCTTCACTTTAGAAACTTGAGCTTGAGCTTGTCTCAACTTACTTGCCCTTCATCTTCTTTTTCTCACTACAAGCGAGAGCTTTGCCTTTGCTTGATGAAGAAGCTTCTTCTTGACCCATCTTACGTGACATTTCAAATGCCACTAACTTGCCAATGACTATGCCCGGGGTCATGTTGCTCAAGTCCTCCATGTTGTGAAGGATGGTGATGATGCTTGCATATTTCTTTTGTGGTAGCACGGAGATGATCTTCCTCATGATGTCCGTATCATCTAGCTTTAATAATCCTATAGAATGGAGCTCATTGATAATTAGATTCAAATGAGAATACATATCACGAACAAGCTCATCATCATTCATAGTAAAGGAATCATAGTTTTGCTTTGCTAGACAATGTTTTTGCTCACGGACATTGCTTGTGCCGTCATGGAGCTCTTGGAGTTTTAACCAAATTTCATGTGCCATATTTAAAGTGAATACTTGGTTAAAAACATCCATACTAAGTGGTTCAAACAAGCAATTTTTAGCTCTAGCATTGAAGTGCATTTCTTTTTCATCACTCTTTGTGGGTTTTTCGGGATTCTTGATGGGTTTCATCCCATTACGAGTGACTCTCCATACACCCAAATCAACTGCCTCAAGGTGGCAAGCCATTCTAGCTTTATAGTATGGGAAGTTAGTGCCGTCAAAGTGTGGAGACCTAGCGGTATCCATCCCAACCACTCTAAATAGTGTTGGCTCAATGGCGGTTAAGCCAAAAGTCCAAATTGAGCCAACCGGCTCTGTTACTAATTGAAGGGACCATGACGCCTAAGAGGGGGGGAGGGGTTAATTAGGCAACTTAAAAATTCTAACTCTAAACTATGGCCTCTTTTTCTAACCCTAGCAAAACCTATGCAATAGATAAACTATCTAGATGTGCAACTATGGTTTTGCTAGTGTGTTGCTATCTCTACCGTAAACATAGTAAAGTAATCAATGTAAATGCGGAAGCTAAAGAGCAAGGTAGAGATATGCAAACTCTCGTCGATGACTCCGGTATTTTTACCGAGGTATCGAGAAGGGCGCAAGCTTCCCCCTAGTCCTCGTTGGAGCCCCTCGCAAGGAATCCCTCGCAAGGACCAAGCTCCCGGTCGGGTAACTCCGTGGATAGTCTCGGGCCTTCCCCATGCGCAAGTGGGTCTCCGACGTGCCTTCTGGGAAGCCTCTCCCGGATGCTCCCCACCGTCTTCACTATCAAGCTTCTGGCCGAAATGCCACGGGCCTTGTTCCCTCCGGTACACGGTGGTGGCCACACCACAAACGTGGTTGGTGTGATCTCGCAAGACTTCAAGCCCCTCTGATGTACAACAATGGTGCTCGCAAGCACCGAGTGGTAAGAGGTATGCAAACCTCACTAAACACTAGGCCTAAACCTAGAGCAAGCGCATAAGCGGTGGTCTAATCAACCTAAGCACTTCGCAAAGCACCTATGCTAATCACCTGATGAATCACTAAGCACTATGCAAGTGGAGATCACTAAAATGGTGTATCAACACCCTTGGTATGTTTTCTCAGCTCCACACTTCTCAAATGGCCGGTTGGGGGTTGTATTTATAAGCCCCACTGAGAAAGTAGCCGTTGGGGTCGAACTCCCACGAAACTGCTACTGACCGGACGCTGAATCGTCCTGACCGGACGCATTCGGTCGTCCCGACCATTGAGCCAACAATATACTGATCGGACGCTGGCCAGCATCCAGTTGCCTGCCATCGGACGCGTCCGGTCGCAGATTTGCCGCTCTGGAACCTCTCTGTACTCGATCGGACGCTGCTTTCCTGCGTTCGGTCGGTTTCGCTGCCCGCGTCCGGTCGTCCCGACTGTAGAGCCACCGGTCCAGCGTCCGGTCGTCCCGACTACAGAGCCACTGGTCCAGCGTCCGTTTATCCCGACTGCCAAGCCACCGGTCCAGCGTCCGGTCATCCGGACTGTCGAGCCACCAGCGTCCAGTCGCCTCTACGAGCTCGTTTCTTCGCGATCTTGCGTACGGCTTGGTTCCAATCTTCATGCTTGGACTTTGCTTGATCTCTTGGGTCTTCTCTTGTGCTCCTAAGGTCTTGCTTGAGGTGTTGATCATCGGATCATCACGTCGCCTTCGTCCAAGTTACGTCTTGCACCCTATTGAACTACAAAACAAACACTTGCAAATTCATTAGTCCAATTTGGTTGTGTTGGTCATCAAACACCAAAATCCAAAGTAAATGGGCCTAGGGTCCATTTTCCTTACAAGGCGACGTGATGATTCGATAATCGACACCACAAGCAAGACCCTAGAAGCACAAGAGACCGAAGATATCAAGCAAAGTCCAAGCACGAAGATAGGAACCAAGACAGACGTAAGATCACGAAGAAACGAGCTCACAGAGGTGATCGGACATAGGAAGGTGATCGACCGGACGCTCCGATCAGTGACTCGGCTACAGCAGGCGTCAGCAGCAGCGACCGAACGCTGAACAGTAAAGTGACTGGACACACCGATGGTACTGTTCATCATTACCGGCATCACATCTAGTACTGACCGGACGCTAACGGCAAATCAACCGGACGTAGGACTGTAGCGTTCGATCAAGTATAGAAAGGTTCCAAAGTGGCAAAATTGCGATCGGACGCGTCCGGTGGCATGTGACCGGACGCTAGCAGCGTCTAATCAGTTGATCGTGGCTCTAACGGTCAGGGCGACCGTACGCGTCCGATCAGGACGACCTGAGCGTCCGGTCAGTAGCAGAAAAGCAGGATTCCGTCCCCAACGGCTACTTTATCAGTGGGGCTTATAAATAGACCCCCCAACCAGCCATTTGACAGGTGTGGAGCTGAGGAAATATACCAAGGGTGTTGATACACCATTTTAGTGATCTCCACTTGGATAGTGCTTAGTGATTCATTAGTTGATTAGCGTAGGTGCTTTGCGAAGTGCTTAGGTTGATTATACCACCGCTTATGCGCTTGCTCTAGGTTTAGGCCTAGTGTTTAGTGAGGTTTGCATACCTCTTACCACTCGGTGCTTGCGCGCACCATTATTGTACATCGGAGGGGTTTATAGTCTTATGAGATCACACCAATCGCATTTGTAGTGTGGCCACCACAGTGTACCGGAGGGAACAAGGCCCGCGGTGTTTTGGCCAGAAACTTGATAGTGAAGACGGCAGAGAGCATCCGACAGAGGCTTGCTGGAAGGCACGTCGGAGACTCACTTGCGCGTGGGGAAGGCCCGAGGTTATCTACGGAGTTACCCGATCGGGAGCTTGGCCCTTACGAGGGATTCCTTGCGAGTGGCTCCAACGAGGACTAGGGGGAAGCTTACGCGCTTCTTGATACCTCAGTAAAAATAGCAGAGTCGTCGACGGGAGTTTATATATCTCTACCTTACTCTTTAGCTTCCGCATTTACATTATTTGTATTATTCCTTTTTGCGGTATAGATAGCAACACTCTAACAAAACCGTAGTTGCACATTTAGATAGTTTATCTTTTGCTTAGATTTTGCTAAGGTTAGAAAAAGATGTCATAGTTTAGAAGTTGAATTTTAAGTTGCCTAATTCACCATTTCTCTTAGGCGTCACGACCTCCTTCATTTGGTATCCGAGAAAGGTTGGCTCAATTTGGACCTTTGGCTTAACCGTTGTTGAGCTGACGCTATTTAGAGTTGTTGGGATAGATACCTCTAGGCCTTCGCCTTTTGACGGCACTAACTTCCCCTATTATAAAGCTAGAATGGCTTGCCACCTTGAGGCGGTTGATTTGGGTGTTTGGAGAGTCCCTCATGACGGGATAAAACCCATTAAAAATCCCGATAAACCCACGAAGAGTGAAGAAAAGGAAATTCATTTCAATGCTAGAGCTAAAAATTGCTTGTTTGAATCATTTAGCATGGATGTGTTTAACCAAGTGTTCACTTTAAATACGGCACATGAAATTTGGTTAAAACTTCAAGAGCTCCATGACGACACATCAAATGTCCATGAGCAAAAATATTGTCTAACTAAATAAAATTATGATTCCTTTACAATGAATGATGATGAGCTTGTTACTAATATGTATTCTCATTTGAATCTAATTATCAATGAGCTCCATTCAATAGGATTAACAAAGCTAGATGATGCAGACATCATGAGGAAGATCATCTCTATGCTACCACAAAAGAAATATGCAAGTATCATCACCATCCTTCACAACATGGAGGACTTGAGCACCATGACCCCGACTATAGTCATTGGCAAGATAGTGGCATTTGAAATGTCACACAAGATGGGTCAAGAAGAAGCCTCTTCATCAAGCAAAGGCAGAGCTCTCACATGTAGCGAGAAAAAAATGAAGGGCAAGCAAGTTGAGACAAGCTCAAGCTCAAACTCCTCAAGTGAAGAAGAAGAAGATGAGGACGACGACGATGATGATGATCAATCTTCCTCCTCCACCTCCGACCTTAATGAAGAATCAATCAAACTCATCAACAAGATGGAGAAGATGATCCAAAGGCTCAATGTCTAGGGTGTGCCCATCCAAATTCAAGATATCATCTTCACCAATCAAAGAAATGAGCAAAAAAAGAGAGGATGCTATGGATGCGACGAGTTAGGGCATTTTGTGGAAGTTTGTCCAAACAAGCCCACACCCAAGACAAAGAACAAGGCATGCAAGAACCAAGCCTTCACATCAATAAGGTCATGGGATGATTCTTCAAGTGAAGAAGAACATCATCACAAGAGACAAGGCCACAAGCACTCATCATCAAGCTCCTCTCGTATGTGCCTTATGGCACGAGGTAACGAAAGCTCATCCTCTAGTGAGAGTGAGAGTGATGATGAAATGCCTTCTTATGATGAAATTATGCAATAAAATCTTAATTATGATAAAGTATGCACTAGTCAACAAAAGAAGCTAAAAAAATAAAAAGAAAAGCTGGATAGTTCACAAGAAGCATATAAAACTTTGCTTGAACAATATGAGACATTTGTTAATCTCAATATTGAACTATCCACTAAAATTGAGCAACTTGAGGCTAGTGCAACAACAAATACATGCACAATCAATGATAAGCAACTTGTAAAAAAATGAAAAATTAAAAGAAAAGTTTGCTAGTTCACAAGATGCTTATAAAAGTTTGCTTGCTAAAATAGAAACCATGTGCAAACATTGTGATAAGATAACTAATAAAGTTGTTAATCTTGAAGCCATTGGTACAACCCCCACCAGGACATCTAAAAAGAAAAGTTCTATATTTAACATGTCTAAAAAGGATGCCTCAACTTCTTGCAATGATTTATGTTTAGACTCACCTTTGTGCAACCAAGTTTGTGTTGAGAAAGTTGTTGTAGATACATGCATACAAGAGGTTGCAATGGAGAATGAGCAACTCAAGCAAGAAGTGGCTCGCCTCACCAAGGACTTGACTCAAGAGAAAGGCAAGACAAAAACAAGCCCAACTTCATCAAGATAACACTGTCAAGGAAGTGAAGAAGCTTGATGAATGACAAACCGTGGTTTGCTATGTATGCCACAAGGAAGGTCACAACTCTTATGAGTGCAAGGTGAAGAATGGGGGAGGAGCAAAGAAGAAAGAGAAAAAGCAAACAAGCAAGCTCTCCAACACCTACACCAACAAGGTGGACAAGAAGGCATGCACATCATACTTGTTAAAGAAGAAGAAAAATGACAAGGTGGTGGCCATCAAGGTGAACAAGAAAGCCAACAATGGGGTAAAACGCTTTTGGGTGCCAAAGGAGATCATTTCCAACATGAAGAGCACCAAGAATGTTTGGATCCCGAAAGGGAAGTGAGAAGTCCAATGGACTTCGAGAATTTGAAGACTTGTCAAAGTATGGATGCATTTCATGTGGTGCATCATTTTGGACAAAGTCATTGCCAAGTGGGTTAGTGAATACTATGATCCCAAATTCCCCTTCCCATATTAGGTAACTACATGTATTTTCTTTCAATTTGTATTTCCTACAAGTGGTATTACTTACAATTGGTATCTTTTAGCATCTAGTTGCTTTTCATGCCTAGGTTTGCATTTGCATGCTTATATCTTTTGTCATGCATATACTAGGTAAATCTTATGGTAGGCTTGCTCAGTTTCACTTCTAACCCTTGGAGCAAACCTACATGGTTTAAATTGTTTAGGAGCACGACACATAGCTGGTTTTATAATTATTCATCTAATATGTGCCAAAGTCCAAATTGTAGATAATTTCTCCCGAATATCACATTCAAAAAAGATTTTCCCATTCATGTGATGTCATCTTTAAAGTGGTATTGTTGATTCTAAAATCAATGTGGATGTCTCCTACAAGTATTCCATACTTGTGTGTATAAATTTAGAGGAGGTTACTCTACAAGTTGGATGCTTTGAGACTAACACCTTTTCAAGCTTATCATGTGTGTAGTAGTCTCATTGCAAAGAAAATAAAGTCCCCAGAGTTAAGCATCATACTTCAAATATCCACCACCTATTGCAAGTGGTATAAATCAAATTGGTTTCCACATGTGGTATTTCTAAACCGATATCATCATGTTGATTTTACTTTGGTATTTATATGCTTTCTCCATGCATTATATAGATTAAACTCCATTGAGCATTAATTTGCCAATTATGCATAAACTACATTCTCCATCATATGTATGCATATATTTAGAAGGAGCTTAGTCTATGTAATGTGAGAGTCAAATTTTGTGACCTATTCCACTCCACATACAAAGGATCACAAAGTTTGACCCTCCCTTGTGCTACTAATGTCTTTCTTTTCGGTGTTTGATTCCAAAGGGGGATAATTTATAGGACCAAAAGCAAGCCTGATCATAATAATTTACAAGTAGTAATGGTCCGAGAAAGGGACGATAGTGGATTATGGAGTTACGGGGAGGCTTAAATCCATAATGCCACATGGGGACATTTGCAAGGGTAAGATAAGTTTCCAAAGATGTCAACATGTGGTAAAGGCTTAAATCCATAATGCCACATGGGGACATTTGCAAGGGCAAGATAAGTTTCCAAAGATATCAACATGTGGTATCTTTTAGCATTATATAACCTTGCCCTTTGCATTGCATCCTAGCAAGTAAATAGTTTTTAAATTCCAAAATTTTTATTATTTGCTTGCTTTGGTCGTGTTGTCATCAATCACCAAAAATGGGGAGATTATAAAGAAAATGGACCCTTGGCCAATTTACTTTGGATTTTGGTGTTTGATGACCAACACAACCGAATTGGACTAATGAATTTGCATGTAATTGTTTTGTTGTTCAATAGGGTGCAAGACGTGACTTGGACGAAGACGACATGATGATCCCACGATCAATACCATAAGCAAGACCTTAGAAGCACAAGAGAAGACCTAAAATATCAAGCAAAGTCCAAGCACGAAGATAGAAACCAAGCTAGATGCAAGATCGCGAAGAAACGAGCTCAGTAGAGGTGACCGGACGTGGCCCTATAAGTACCGGACGTGTCCGATCAGTTGCTCGGCAGCAGCAGGCGTCAGCAGCAGTGACCGGACGCTGAGCGAAGCAGTGACCGAACGCATAGATGACACTATTCTTCATCATGGCAATGCTTTTAGCGTGACCGGACGCAACTGCACTGGATGACCAGACGCACGAAGTGCAGCGTCTGATCGAGTCCAGAGAGGTTCCAGAGCGGCGCTAGTGCGACCGGACGCGTCCGATCGAGTGAGACCGAACTCAGCCTAGAGTCCGATCAATGCGCGCGCTCCAACGGTTGGGACGACTGGACGTGTCCGATCCGGACGACCATAGCGTCCGGTCAGTAGCAGAAAGCTGGGTTTTGCCCCCAACGGCTACTTTCTCTATGAGGCTTATAAATAAAACCCCCAACCGGCCATTTGAGATTAGTGGAGCTGAGAAAACTTACCAAGGGTGTTGATACACCATTTTAGTGATCCTCACTTGCATAGTGTTTAGTGATTCATTAGGTGATTAGCGTAGGTGCTTTGCGAAGTGCTTAGGTTGATTAGACCACCGCTTATGTGCTTGCTCTAGGTTTAGGCCTAGTGTTTAGTGAGGTTTGCACACCTCTTATCACCCGGTGCTTGCGTGCACCATTATTGTACATCAGAGGAGCTTGTAGTCTTACGAGATCACACCAACCTCATTTGTGGTGTTGCCGCCACCGTGTACCGAAGAGAACAAGGCCCACGGTGGTTCGATCGGAAGCTTGATAGTGAAGACGGTGGGGAGAGGTCCGAGAGAGGCTTGTCGGAAGGCACACTGGAGACCCACTTGTGCGTGGGGAAGGCCCAGGGCTATCCACGGAGTTACCCGACTAGGAGCTTGGCCTTTGCGAGTGATTCCTTGCAAGGGGCTCCAACGAGGACTAGGGGGAAGCTTACGCGCTTCTCAATACCTCGGTAAAAATACCAGAGTCGTCGACGAGAGTTTGCATATCTCTACCTTACTCTTTAGCTTTCGCATTTACATTGCAATCTTAGTTTGTGCTTTACTTTCCTAGCTTAGTGATAGGCTAGTTGATAGGTTTGGAACCTAGTTTGCATAACTCCTTTTTGCGATACAGATAGCAACACACCTAGCAAAACCATAGTTGCACATTTAGATAGTTTATCTTTTGCATAGGTTTTGACTAGGTGAAATTAGAGGCCATAGTTTAGAGTAGATTTTTAAGTTGCCTAATTCACCCCCTCTTAGGCGTCACGGTCCCTTACAGGCACTACTTGACCTTCCAAACTAATATCTCCCTCCTCCCGAGTAGTAGTGCCGAAGTCACATCTGATATACTCAGTTTTAGTTCTACTAAGTCTAAAACCTTTAGACTCCAAAGTCTCCCGCCATAACTCCAGTTTCTGATTCACTCATGTCCAACTTTCATCAACTACCACTACATCGTCCGTGAAAAGTATATACCAAGGGATGTCCCCTTGTATGTCCCTTGTGACCTCATCCATCACTAAGGCAACATAGATAAGGGCTCAAAGCTGACCTTTGATGTAGTCCTATCCTAATCGGGAAGTCATCCGTGTCATCATCACTTGTTCAAACACTAGTCACAACATTGTTGTACATATCCTTAATGAGCCCGACGTACTTCGTTGGGACTTTATGTTTGTCCAAAGCCCAGCACATAACATTCATTGGTATTTTATCATAAGCCTTCTCCAAGTCAATAAAAACTATGTGTATGTCCCTTCTTCTTCTCCATATACTGCTCCATAACTTGTCTTATTAAGAAAATGGCTTCCATGGTTGACCTTCCGGGCATAAAACCAAACTGGTTCATAGAGACCCGCGTTATTGCTCTCAAGCGATGATCGATAACTCTCTCCCATAGCTTCATAGTATGGCTCATCAACTTAATTCCCCGGTAATTAGTACAACTTTGAATATCCCCTTTATTCTTGTAGATCGGTACCAATATACTTCTCCACTCGTCAGGCATCTTGTTCGATCGAAAAATATGGTTGAACAGCTTGGTTAGCCATACTATAGCTATGTCCTCAAGGCATCTCCACACCTCGATTGGGATCCATCCGGTCCCATCGCCTTACCTTCTTTCATCCTTTTCAACGCCTCTCTGACATCAGATTCTTGAATTCTCTGCACAAAGCGCCTATTGGTGTCATCAAAAGAGTCATCCAACTGAAAGGTTGTATCCATATTCTCACCATTGAACATTTTGTCAAAATACTCTTGCCATCGATGTCGGATCTCATCCTCCTTCACCAAGAGATGCCCCCTTTCATCCTTAATGCATTTAACTTGGTTGAAGTCCCTTGTCTTTCTCTCATGAACCCGAGCCATCCTATAAATGTCCTTCTCTCCTTCCTTCGTACTCAAATGTTGGTAAAGATCCTCATACGCTCTACCCTTTGCCACACTTACAGCTCGCTTTGCAGTCTTCTTTGCCACCTTATACTTCTCTATGTTGTCCACACTCCTGTCATGGTACAAGCGTCTATAGCATTCTTTCTTCTCCTTAATAGCCTTTTGGACTTCCTCATTCCACCACCACGTATCTTTAGCCTCGCCTCCACTTCATTTGGTTACTCCACACACCTCTGAGGCCACCTTCCGAATGTTGGTTGCCATCTTCTCCCACATGTTATTTATGTCATCTTCTTCCTTCCAAGAGCTCTCTTTGATAACCCTTTCCCTGAATACCTCTGGCATCTCCCCTTTTAGTTTCCACCACTTTATTCTTTCAATCTTAGCTTGTTTATCCCTACGGGCACGCACCTGAAAATGAAAGTCTGCCACCAAAAGCTTATGTTGAGAAACAACACACTCCCCTGGTATCACCTTGCAACCTAAGCATGCTCGTTTGTCATTTCTTCTTGCGAGGACAAAGTCAATCTAGCTAGAGTGTTGTCTGCTACTGAAGGTCACTAGATGAGATTCTCTCTTTCTAAAAAAAGTGTTGGCTATCATCAGGTCAAATGCTATCGCGAAGTCCAGAACTTCCTCCCTCTCCTGATTCCTACTACCATACCAAAAACCTCCATGAACTGCCTTGAAACCTGCGCTTGTAGTACCTACATGCCCATTAAGATCTCCTCCTATAAAAAGCTTCTCACTACCAGGTACAGCTCTAATCAGGCCATCTAAGTCTTCCCAGAACTATCTCTTAGCACTCTCGTCGAGGCCTACTGGGGGGCATACGCACTAATTACGTTCAAGACCATATCACCAACGACAAGCTTGACTAAGATAATCCTCTCTCCTTATCTTCTCACTCCCACCACACCATTCTTGAGGCTCTTATCAATCAGAACTCCTACTCCATTTTATAATTTTATAAAAATTTCCACAACCACCACCTTACCCAAAACATCTCAATTTTATAATTTATTTTTAATTTTGATAAACAACAACAACAACATAGCCTTTCAAATTTTGATACTGGTTGAAATCCCTGCAAAGGATATGTAGCAACACTAGGAATTCCTATTTAGATTATAATCATTTAACCCATATGCCATAGCCTTACTTTTATGAACCAGAAAAAGAAAAGTCAAAATTAAAAGTTCTTTTGACACGATCAGAATGCATTTGTTTTCTGTCTTTTTCAGAAATATCGGAAAAAGGTGAAGCACATACCAGCTCAAAATGAAATCTCATATACGTGCATTGCGGAAGGTGACATTTTAGTTCTTGAAGCTTCCTGTTCCTATGGTGCATAGAACCCTAGGTGGTAGCCATTGATCTGATGAATCAGGTATTCCCAATCAGACTCTTTTTCAAAATTTGAATACTAGGCTGTTGCAGTTCAACAATATATGCTGGCACAGAGAATTCCAATAACTGGTCTTCAGACCTCCCCTGATGACCTGATGTGTCTTCTCATTCATAGGGTGCATGCAGTGCAAGGATGTCATCAATGAAACCCAGAGCTGATTGGCGTATTTCCTCCATGCATGAAACCGCTGTGAAAATTGGGGCCTGTGTGGTATGATTATTGAAATAGAAAGACAAAGGAGAGTTATTGTAGGGTGATGCAATGATCTTCATAAATGAGTCCAAGAGCTCTCACCGTGGTTTATGTAACCCACTCAGGGACAGTTATGAGCAAGGCACTTAAGGCTGTTTGCACCATGCAGACTAGAAGAGCTCAAATTGTTATGGGCATGCCTCTCCAAACAAAAAACCTGCCTAATTTCACTATTTTCATGATCTATGGAAAGGTCTACTTGTATGTTGCTGTTTGGAGCGACACAACTCGGGGATGCAGTTTCTTTGAGATGGTGCAATCCAAGTTGTTTGGTCCCTTTGAAAATCATAGGATTTGAGTTTCATCTAGGAAAATAGGATCCCCAGAACATACTAAATCGAATTTATTTTCACCAACATAAATTTTAGGATGTTACTGAACCGTGACTAAGGGCTCTTGGCGGGTTTCAACTCTAGCCTATCCCAACTTGTTTGGGACTGACAGGCTTTGTTGTTGTTGTATAAATTTTAGGATGTTCCATTGTGACACCAACTAATCAGAGCATAGGTTAAATTAGTGATATTACAGTATCATAGAAATGTCTTGATTCTATGTTATCTTCTCCCAACTCCAAGATATTAGTTCCCTCCAGACATATTGTTTCCCAGACACCTCCACGATTGATTCCAATGTTATCAATGCCCACTTGAGCCTGCTAACCGTGGCACCCAATGTCATTCCTATACCTATTTTCAATTCTGTGTGCAAAAGCTACACCAAAGAAATATCCATATGCAAAATCAATACCTCCTTGATAAAAAAAAACTTAACCCATTTTATACTTTGGTACAAGAATAAAGAGTGTGTAAGTTGACCATGTTTACTCTTCGGTTATTAACTCTTGCGTGGAATTAAGCAATGAGAGTCAAGGGAATGAAGAAGCAATTAAAAGGAGTCTATTTACTAGTTCTTTTGATAAGGGCAAGGAGGAAAGAATGATTGATAAATGCCTCCAAATCATAGAATGACTTTCATTCGGAATCGGTAATGATAGCTGAAAGCCTGAAACGACTTACATTTCAAAGACAAAAGAGAGGGAGTGCATCATATCGAATTGTACAGGATGGTTCCTTTTCAAACGAATTGAGTACTACCAAAATATCTCCTGCATCAAAAAGAGAAGAGATTCTAATTTCTACATCTGAAGACATGTTCTTTTCCAACTTCAGAATGCCACCTTGAAACCTTGCACAACAGCACTGTCAGAAATTGTTTCTGAAAATGTTCAGTCTCGATCTTTAAGTCTTCCACAGTACAAGTAACTCAAAGTTGGTAAACTCCTACAGATGAACTCCTGTATATGGCCAACCATAGAAGTGCTGGAACACCAAAACAGTAGATGGGTGCATCCATGAATGGGTTGACCTCATATGCCCTCACAATAGCTCTACAATGCTGCAGAAAAGTGATTGTTAGCGTGAAAGCTCACACATTTGCATGCACAAAAGTATGGTTCAAGTGGTCAATGTAACACAATCAGGCAAGGAAAAAACAAAACATCATTAGGAACTGAATAAATCCCAGTTTTACTATCTACAGCTGATCAATTGCATATTACCTGCTGCTATTTGATTCCACATTTTTTTCACTCTTCACTGTATGCAACTCTAATGAGAAGGCACCTCCTTCAAATTAAAATTTTCTCAATGGGCTCGTATAAATTCGCAGCTGCCCAAGGTCACACACTCATGGATTTAAGGATAGTAGCTGATGACAAAAACTCCATACTAGTGAAAAACAAAAGGTAACAGCCGACCTTCGAGTGGGAAATCTTTCTATGAGCAGAAGAGCTATTATGTACGAAATATAGCCTCCAAAAAAGACAGTCCTTAATTCTGCCATACCTAAGAAACAAAATGGCAGCACATGAATATAGGCCCTATTCACCTCACATGTGAAGCTAAATTCCATAACCGCTGAGTTTTATTAATGAGAAAGATTACTTCAGTCTCTTAAGGAAGAAAAATCCAAGTGGGACTTCTAATGCCATGTTACAACTTCAACTAAGCCATTAGGACATTATATTCATAATGGAAAAGACACACACAGGTTCAAAAATCAAAATGATTCAGAAGGGTTTGTAAACTACCCTTGAAATTTGAGGGAAGAAAATACCACACTTGAAATTTTATAATCATCATAAGAGAGTTCATAAATTTGGGAACAAAAGGATTAAACTCATTCAAAGGGAGGTGTTTATATGGTTTCATTTCAACAGGTGCCAATCTAATATTGCCAAGTGCATGAGTTCAAGTTGAAAGGAAAGCATACCTTCCAATGTTTCCAGACAATTGGTAGGCATAGAAGTATTAGAATCTTTCTCACCCAGTAAAATATGTAAACATTCTTCATGTGCCATGCCTTTTTGTAGTGATCATCATCCTTCTTTGTTCTCTGGGAGAAATGATGACCTAGATACAGAGCTCTTTCTGCTGCTATAGCTGCTATAAGAAGAAACGCTGGCAAGACCACAAACAGAAGATGAGGAAGAACAATAACCATCACATCAGGCAAACCAATACATGGCAACGCAGTGGTGTTGGCAAGATATCTAGTGCTCCAGCCTCTGTAATGCAAATACATCTTATTGTAGTTCTCCGTGACAGCATAGCCAGTAAACCATGGGAAGAAAACCAAATATAGCAAATAGAACAACATTCCAGACCAGATAAAATACATCTTCGAAAGCTCAACTGCAAAATACTCAAAATTAACAGGTGAAAAGCCTCCTAAACTTCTTCCGGTCAACTCTGGTCTCATAAATTTTGACATGAATCGGTTCTCATAAAACGTGAGAGAAGTGCGAGGAACCAGAACCAATGAAAAAAGAAATGCAAGGGTAGTCCACATAATTGGGTAGTACAGCTGATTCCATTGGCAACCCATTACTCTAAATTCTTTCCACGTCCAACTAACTTTTGCAGTTAGACCACTAACAGAAAATGGTCTCGGTTCACTATGGTAAATCTCCCCAGTCATATCCACTACTTCTATCTGGAGCCAGTATCGATCTGGTAGCTCATCTAAAAAATCCCTCCAGTTCCATGGGACTGTATACATAGCTCCTCTAGCTCCCTTGCCCCTAGTTTTTTCCATTTCTTGCTCTAGGACCAGTTGAAAACTTCCAGAATGTGATTCGTATATTTTAACAGTTACAGATTTAATCTTGTATCTTGAAAAGACAAGAGCTCTCACTGTCCCAACATGTGTGGTGCTCATGGCTTGGCAAGCAAAATCATAAGGATACGAAGATCTATGCATAAACCGTGAATCCAACGGAAAGGTGGGTACTATAATCACATCTCTAAAGCCAAATCTGAAATCCATATCTGTATATGAGACATAGCCAGAATCAATAGCAAGAATCCTCATGCTCCTGGCACTTCTCCAATCACCCATCTCCCATTCCCAGAATTCTGCTACAGACTCTGTTGTCCTTGCAGAACAATTGACATTACTGACAGTTGTTGGCATACCCTCATGGATATCCAACTGAAAGTACTGTTTAGAAGAAAATCGTTGCTGGTCAGATGTATGATGTCGCTTCAAGTTTCTTCCAAAGTTGGTATGAAGATGCCCACACAGGTAAGCGGAGAGTGAATGCTTCAGAAAAACATCTCTAATACTTCTTCCAGAAGTTGTCAATGCAGAAAAGGATATAGGGAAATGCCCAAAGACGATCTTGGTTACTAGGGAACTTGTAGATTGATTATCCCACTGTGAAAGTGCTGCATCTAAATCAGAAAGCAACTGATCTGTAGGTTGGCCAAATATGTTTGTCGGGCTTCGGAGACCAACACCCATTGCACTGTCAAATCCAACAAATAAATACTTCATGCCGCTATTCTGCACAATTTAAAGCTAGGATAAGACTGTAAGCTTAAAACAATCCCATACTGGACTTATACTAAGCCATAATAGCAGGTTAAAAAAGTGTATCGTTTCTCAGCAAGATTAAATAGATTTGTGCTTACTGGAACCAACCTGTAATGTTATACTTTGGACAGCCCCTGTTCGTCCTAATCTTGCATTAATGCTGTGCTTTTTGTAGAAATCAAACATACCACCAACCTCAGGAACACCATATGAATCATGATTACCTCGTAAATCATAAAATATTTCCTTGCTCAGCCCACTCCTATTAGCAACATCATCAATAACTTGTCCATACAGAATCCATTCAAACTCCTCTTGCCTTGACGACAACAAATCTTTACTTTTTGCATCTGAGCATAACAATACAAGATAAAACAACTCATTAAGCTTCTGTAACTCTGTTAGAACTGAAAATAAAACCTATATTCCGTTACTTCCTAAACGTATATGATACAGAGTATTCTTCTTGTTTCACTTTCCAATTGAGTGTCCAAAATGCAAAGTTGCTATCAGATAACATAAACAGATAAAAAGAAATAACAAGCATGATATTTGAATTTTGAGGCAACTTTTAAAAATTGTCTGCACAAATTAGTGAATATCAAATACTATGGCAATTGATCTTAAAAGAGGAAAAGGGTAATTTTCGTGCAACAATACCTATATCAATCATGCAGGGAATGAACATTACTACAGATTCCACTAAAATCAGGTGCAATAGAATCTTTTAAAATTATATGAACCTTTGTCAGAAATGATGCTTGGCATCATGCCACTGACAATTTGCCATTATCTTCTGTGATGGATTTTTTAAGATAAAAAGAAACTCAATACAATTGGAGTGTTGGTCAAAGCAAGTTGTAACCAATCATCCTGGGTTACATAACCATTTCAACACTAGAGCATGCATAAGGGCACCCGCAGTGGTGGGTCGACTCTTCGAACACAGAGAAGACCACGTCGGCCCAAAACCGAATCGTGAAGTCAACTCATACGCTCAAAAAACTTCTCCAACGGCGTGGGACCCACAACCGACTCATCCCTTTCTTTTCTATCGGCTGCTACTTTCCCCTTCCTCTTCTTCCGACGGCGCAGCGAGCAGCGACGCAATCCGCGACCGCCTCCGCCAGCACGGGCGTGACCGGATCCACGGCCGTCTCCACCAGCGTGGGCGCGGCCGGATCCATGGCCATCTCCACCAGTGCAACGCGGCCGGCTCCACCGGCGAGCGCGTAGGTCGCGACCGGTGAGCGACCGTGTGGGCACGGCCATCTCCACCAGGATACCAGCGGCGGCGCGGGTTGTGCTCGGACGGGTCTCCCGAGCGGCGCCGTGGGTCGTGGCTGGACGAGCTCTCTTGAGCGGCGATGTGGACCTGGAAGGACACCGTGAGCAAACACCGGTGGCGGCAGCGCCAGGCGAGGCCGATGGCGAACGTTGTGCCCAAGGTGGGACCAACGACGCGTCCTCGATTCGTTTTTTATTCGGATGAACCGATGCAGGATCTTGAGTCGACTCATCTCTCTCTCCTCGACGAGTCGATGTGCTCCAACGGTAAAACCGACTCATCCGTGTGCTAGCTACGACCATGAGTCGCTTTTCTACGCCCACTGGAGAAGACCTAAGAATGTTATATTTGTTGGCTAAGCTTCTATCAAACAACAAAAGTTATTAACTCATGCATTAGGTCAAGAATAATTCTAAACTTTCTTAAAGCAGTTGATGAAGCAAATGTATATGTTTAGCAGGGACCCGTTCTTTCACACTAAAAGGATAAGCAATGGCTGTTGAATACTCGTTCAGACTTGGCCTTAAAATGCTTTGAAAAGCAAAATTACAGCATATAGCTCAACTACTTTAAATATATTAAAGAACTCAATAATCCTCTAGTACAAATAATGCTGCCATTGAGCCGTCCTGTTAGTCAACATAGCTTTTTAATACTGCAAGCTTGGAAATGTTATTAGATTGCAGCCTATTTATAAGAATAAAGGTAGACACTATGCTAGGGAAAGATGCACATATTATCCTTTCTTTCCATTCCACTCTTCCATCCAATCCACCACCCAAAACTCTACCTCCCTGTATCAGAATTTAGCAGCAATGCAATGCACAACCTTTCCAGTTCCAGAGGAACATAATAAACAAGTTAAAACAGTAAAAGACTAGTAAACATATATAATATAATTAGCCTAGCAAATGTTGTATTAGAGCCTAAGCTAAACCTCTCACATCGAACTAGAACCAGATCCCAGTCCTCTTAAACCAAACCAGCCAAAATTTCAAGCACACGCAGGCGAAGAAGGCAGGAGGAAGCTTACGGTGAGATCGCCGGTGATGAGGACGAGCCCGGGTTTAACCATGGCGAGCGCAGTCGCCCACGTGGCGGCGGAAGTCAGCGGCGCGCTCCGGGTGGAAGGCTGCTGAGGTGGAGGTCCGAGAGCTGCACCGCCCACACCACCGACCGCGGCTCGCCCGGTACCTCCACCACCCGCCGGAGGTCTCCGCAGCGCGCGGGGGAGGGGCCGCAGCCGGAGAGCAAGAGCGGCAGCGCGACTAGGAGTAGAAGGTCCCGCAGTCTAGGGGTCGCCGCCTGCCGCCGCGGCGAGGCGGCCATCGTCGGACTTGATCTGGATTAAGCTTTCGAGGCGGTCCCCAGAATGTTAGGCCGCCTTTGGTTTGTCGCATCGAATGTACTGTATAATATAGACTAATATAATAATTACACGACTTATAACTAATTTATAGACTAATCTTATAAGATTAATTAGTCTAGATATGATAACATGGCGCTACAGTAAATATGTGTTAACGATAAATTAATTAGGTTTAAAAAAATCATTTTATAAATTAGTCTTTATTTATGTAATTGATTTTATAATTAATATATATTTAATATTCTAGTATCAAAACATTCGACATAAATTTGAGGAGTGACTACAGAACCAAATACACCCTTAGCGTCTCTAGTGCTACAACTACTAACCGGAATTGCTTCCGCCAACGAGAAAAATTAAAAATAAATTGTTCTAGTGTAAAATTTGCAATTCGGCTGCCGCCAAAGAGCATTATCTGCTGAAACACTGCGTAGATACGCGACCAACTGTGGACAATCTTTTTTTCCCTGATGAAATTGCACAAAACTGAAAAAAGCAAACATTTCTGAAGTCACATCAATCTTATTCAGATACTCAATTCATGCAAATAACAAACATTACCGATACACACTGTGTTGCAAACTAGCGATTTCCAGCAGGTGACACGGAGAGAGCCTTTGCCCGAATGCTCCAGGCGAGGTCTTTCCATGAATATACTGAGCTTGGCACCATGCCAATGCGTCTCCTTCGGCTGCGATGACAAATGACTTGGCCAGTGTCATTCCCTCCTGCGGAGGCTACGGCTGCCTCGAAACTCATAATGAATTGACGGGGGTCTGATCTTCCGTTGAATTTAGATAGGGTAATGGGCTTGTAAGATGGTGGTCAAGGTGAGGTTTGAATTCTCTCAGAGAGTGGAGATCTTGAATCTATAGCTTTATGGGATGGCGGTGAGTTGAACGGTGTACTGAAGGTTGCTGGGTGGCCATACTTGGCGAAGGGTTAGGCTGTCTTTAATCTGCTGACCGGAACTGGTTGGAAATGTTAGACTGATGCTGGCTTGGCTGCATACTTTGAATCTCCACCTGCAGGATAGCCAACTATTGCCTAATCTCTGCTGTCTGCAATGATGCCTGTGCTGCCCTCTGATTTGCGGCGAAGGTTGCTGCCAGCCTATCTCTTTCTTATTGTGTACTTTGCAGCTGGGCTTGCAATTCAGAGTACCTGCTTCCGGGGTGGGATCTAAGGCTTGTTGATCTTCGGCTATCGGAGGCTGATCTTCGACTACGGGTTCTTCCACAACCTGGTCTTTTGGGGCGCTGGCGTAAGTGCTGCGGGTATTACGCCTGGGTCGTCCCCTTGTCGAAGGCTCTACGGGTGTTCTGGTGGGGGCTGCTCTTTTTCTCGGCATCGTGGGTTTTGCTTGGCCAACACGCGGTGGGCGCCAATGTTGGAAAATAGCGTTTTCCAGCAGGTGATACGGAGAGGGCCTTCGCCAGGTCGGATGCCCCTAGGCGAAGGGTAAGAAAGTGGTAAGTGGGTCCTGACACAATTAGGGTTTGTTTACACCAAAATTTGAAAGAAGAGTTGCAGGGACTCAAAAGCTCCTAAGATCGTGTCATCAAGGGATTAGTTGGCAGACAGATCAGAAATAGCTGATTTGGATGCAGAAATTAGGGATCGGCTTTCCTCAGATAGCGCCAGTGGATAACGACAAAGGCTACGTTCGACGCCAGGACGAAACATGCCGGACTCTACAAAAAGGGAAAGATTAGAGTCCAAGTTATCTTAAATTATGAATGCTTTCTCTAGAGTCAAAAATTATAATAAGTCGTGCTTAGGCAGGAGTCGTGCATAAGGTCCGGGTATAAATACCAAACCCCAGCTATTGTAGAAAAACAACCAATCAATCAAATACATGTCAATTACTTTTTCGGCTCCGGCCACCCCTTAGAAGTAGGAGTAGAGTAGATCTCGACGAGTTCTTCGGTAAGTATGATTGCATCGATCCGGTCGACCTCCACTGCTTGTTGTAAGTACCGTCATGGTTTATACCTCTGTTTGTATGGCTGCATCGATCCGATCGATCCCTACTGCGGCTCTGGTATAAGCTAGTTATCGACTCTTGTCTAATTCAAGTATGGCCTGTGTGATTCTGCCTCACACCCCACTGTTTGAATTAGATCAAGGTCAAGTTATCGGCTCTACCTTAGAATGACAGTCTTTGGTAGATTCACTAAGTTACCAATATTGCTTATTACTTTCATTGTTTATCTAATTACAGCAACATCACTCTGCCCGATTAGGATTGATCTAAATCGGCCTTATATCTTGTTTAGCCCATTGTTTGCTAACCTCAAATTGATTTAATCTATACCTTAAACGATGAGTTATGTTTTATCGGCTGTTTTATATCAATCCTGATCATGCATAGCGTGTGGATAAGGCGTGTTGCGTCTTGAGTAGGTTTATTGGTTAGCGAGAACCGTTCCATGGCCCGTTATCATGGCCTGTGTGATTTTGCCTCACACCCCACTGTTAGCACCGCGGAGTGGGGGCCGTTATCTAATAGATCTATTCCTAATAAGGCACAACTTTAACTGTGCGCTATGCCTGAATCGGCTGTTTTAGCCGATATCAAGCGCCGTCACGAACAGTTCGCATCACGAGATCGTTAAAGTAAAGATAGGTTGAAAGATACGTTAGCCCCATGATCTTATTATTGTATTACAGCCTGCATGATTCTGCCTCATGTCTCACTGATATTAGTAATGAGTTAGGGTCGTCAAGTTTATTGTTATTTTTACGGCCTGCATGATTCTGCCTCATGCCCCACTGGTCATAGCATTAGATGAGATCTAACATGTTCATTAGATTTATCTTTATCAAAAGATTAAATGGCGTTGAATTGTTTTTTTATATAAAAAGGGGTTCGGTTACTTATAATCATTGGCTCAGCATGGACCGATTATTGTTAATATCTTATTGCCATTGATTCATATTTGCTCTAATAACGATGTTTATCTTGAATGACAACCGATTCTTCTTACACACCCCCATGAGCTTTAACTGATTTATTCTCATGAATATGATGGAATCGGCTATTTAGTCGATCTCCTTTCATATCGGCTTTTATAGCTGCACATTCGGGAATGTCTGGCAACACCGGTAAGTTCCGCCCTTAATTACTGATGAGCTTTCTCTCATTGTCAATTGCAGGGATCAAATTGACTGGCACGCCTTGGGAGGAGCACTAGGATCGACCATCCCTGCGCTGAAGCTAGGCGAATCTGCTCCATCGAGCGGACCCTTTCGGCTTGCTGCGTGTGTCCTCGGCATGGGACGAAAATTCTGTGTCGACACATGTTTCTGGAACGCCTAGGTGGGACCCCACAGTCATCATGGCAGTTCATAACAACAATGACATCCTCATGCTGCATTATGAAGATCTACCTGATGGGGATAAGGGTGTTATCAGTAAAGCTATAGAAGAGTTTCAGAACAAATATTTGTTGTCCTACACCAAAACACTGTGACAACACAATTATTAAAAAATTTCCACTACCAAGAGTTCTATTGCACGAGTAGACGGACACAACTGAAGCTGAAGATAGACATTTCTTTAAAGAGGTTGTGGACAAATCTATTCGTGATGCCATATTAAGTCATAACGAAACTTTCGTTGACGTATTCCATAACGCCTTGAAAGAGGCGATTCATGAATTTCCAGTTGGTCAAGGCGGACTGGCTTATTACAATATTCCAGATTCATCAACCCAAGGAACCAATCAAGTCGGTACCAGCCATCAAGAAGTAGCACCAGCTGGTAGTGGTGATGTCCAGACAATTCAGGGTTCATCTAAGCAAACTCAAGGAACTATTGCAAATCAAACACAGTACAATCCTGGACCATCAGTACAGCATGTGCAACAGCCGACGGGGCAAAATCAGAACTAGGTGATCAATTTTGGCACATCAGGCCATATACCGTCGTCGGCTCAAAAAATAGCACCATCAATTCAAAGGATCCGTAGAGATATAGATCCTTATGTCTATAATCAGAGACTTCAAGTAGCAAGCCAGCAAAGAACCCAATAGATTGAGATTCCATAAGGCTATCACTATGGAACAGATTATAACACCCTCCACATGATGCCAAATCCAGGATATCAAGGCATGTAGGATTTCAATCCATAGATAGGTCAGCAGGTGCATAGAAATCCAAATCTGCAAGCTGATGAATTATTGCTGAGGGTGACCGAGATGATGAAGAATCAGTTCGATCTGAAGCCAAAAGGGCTAACCTTTTCGTACAAACGCCCATATCCAGAATGTTATGATTTGGTCGCTCTTCCAACAAATTATAGGCTCCCAGAGTTCGCCAAGTTCACTGGCCAAGACAGTACAAGCACGATAGAACATGTCAGTCGGTATCTTATACAATTGGGCGAGGCGTCAATTGAGGATGCCCATCGAGTTCGTTTCTTCTCTCTATCCTTATCAAGGCCAGCCTTCACTTGGTTTTCATCATTACCAGTCAATTCCATTGCCAATTGGGCTGACCTGGAGAAGAAGTTTCATACATATTTTTACAATAGGACTGGAGAAAAAAAGATTACTGATCTGACAACCATAAGACAGAAGACTAATGAATCAGGCATTGAATTCCTTCAAAGGTTCTGAGAAACTAGGAACTTGTGCTTCTCCTTAAACTTGGTCGATGATCAATTAGCTGCTTTGGCTGTTCAAGGAATGCTGTCGATGTGGAAAGAAAAGCTACTGGGACAAGAATTTGATAACTTAGGACAATTGGCTCAACGAGTAATGACGCTCAATAGCCAATTCCAAAGCATGCGCAGAGACACCTGGTTCTAGAGGAATACCATAGTAGCCGAAGCTTATGATCCATACTCAGTCGATGACAATTATGAAGATGAAGAAGAAGAGGTTGCTGCGGCTGAATGGAATTGTGGTAAGAAGACAGTGATGGTGCTAAATCCATGGGGAAGAGGAGTCGAGGAGAGCTATGACTTCGATGTCACCAAATCAGATAAACTCTTCGATTTCTTGTAGGAGAAAGGGTAGATCAAGTTACCTGATGGTCATGTCATATTGCCCCCTGATCAGTTGAAGAATAAGAAGTTCTGTAAGTTCTATAATGCTACTTCTCATTCCACTAATGAATGTAGAATCTTCAGGCAACATATACCGAGAGCTATTCAGCAGGGGAGGCTCAAATTTGATACGCCTCGGAAAATGAAGGTCGATGATAATCCTTTCCCCGGAGATCAAAACATGGTTGATGCTAGGCTATTCAAAGGAAAAGCTAAGGTCCTAACATCAACCAAATCAAAAGAAGTAGGGACAGTCGATCCCAAGATGCAAATATCGGCTGACGAGTACAGAGAGATTAGAAGAGGTCATGCCGAACAAAAGAGCTGATACAAGCAGGGGAAGATGTCAGAAGCAGAGATGACAAAGCCACGGGTCACATCTTGGATTCTATTGAATAAATGGCAACGCTAGAAGGAAAAGGATTATCAGTGTTGGTTAAAAGATCAAGCGTACCAGCATCAACTGAAACGAGAGAGGTATGAAAGGGAACAGGCCGAATTACATTGGAATTGTCCCTTCTTCAGATATTGCTGGAATGAAGGTTTGAAGTTGCCTACCAGACATGACTGTCCAGAGTACAGCAATCAATATCGGAGTATAGGCAATCTCAAACCAACCGCCGGTCTATCCATGCTCAAGATGCATATCATCATAATAACATGGATCGGCGCTTAAAAAATAAAAGTGTTCATGAGCGGCTTGGGAAAAGAGTCGTTGGTCAGAACTAGGCCGATCATGAAGAGGAAGGCACTGAAAAGAAATATGTGTGGCAGGAAGGCCAGTAGTGCCTAGGAGGTTTAACTAAAAGCCAAAGGAGAAGGGTGCAATGTCTAAGGAATAAAGAGATGGAACAGGCTCAGGCATCCGGTAAAACTCAAGTGTGGTGTACCAAGCAAATAGCCGATAAAAAGCAACCATCGGCTAACATCCAAATGGCTTTTCTATTGCCATTAGAGTTCGGAGTCAATGGTGAAAACCAACAGCCGATCCAAGCAGTCGGCTTTAAAAATTTGTATTAATGGATAATCCAATAGATGGTACAGACAAGAAATTGGGACATGGCTTCACATCGGTCGATGAATTAGAAGAAGTAGATATTTGTCCTGAAGATAGACCTAGGCTGATGTACGTAAGCGCTAAGTTGGATCCAGTATAAGCAGGAGCTAGTTGATTTATTAAAGGAATTTAAAGATTGCTTTGCCTAGGAATACTATGAGATGCCTGGTTTAGACCGGTCAATTGTTGAACATCGGCTGCCAATCAAACCTGGATATCAGCCGTTTAAACAAGCTCCAAGGAGATTCAATCCAAACGTGCTTGATGATATCAAGAAGGAGACTGAAAGGGATCTGAACAAAGCCACACCTATGGATGGTTATCAGATGCCGATAGCTGATATGTTGGTAGACGCAGCAGCTGGGCACAAGGTTATTAGCTTCATGGATGGTAATGCAGGGTACAACCAAATTTTTATGGCTGAAGAGGACATAGCAAAGACCGCTTTCAGGTGCCCCAGTGCAATCGGTCTATTCGAGTGGGTTGTGATGACCTTTGGACTAAAGAATGTCGGTGCAACTTATCAAAGGGCGATGAATTACATTTTCCATAAGTTGATCGGTAGGATTGTTGAAATCTACATCGATGATGTGATGATAAAATCCAAAGGATACAAAGAACACCTGTCTGACTTGCGTGAGACTCTGGAGTGCACAAGGAAGCATGGTTTGAAGATGCAATCCTAATAAGTGTGCTTTTGGAGTATCAGTCAGGACAATTTTTAGGATTCATGGTACACTGAGAGAGGAATCAAAGTTGGTCAGAAAAGCACTGAAAGCAATTGATGAAGCAGTTCCCCCGACTACCAAAAAGAGTTGCAATCTCTACTTGGTAAGATTAATTTCATCAGAAGATTCATTTCAAATTTGTCGAAGAGGATCCTACCATTTTCTCCCTTATTGAAGTTGAAGAATGATCAAGAATTCAAGTGAGGGTAATATACAACAAAAGGCGTTCGAAGAAATAAAAGAATATATGAAGTGTCCACCTGTGCTAGTCCCTCCTCAGCAAGATAAACCATTTAAGCTATACATATCAGGCTGATGACAAGACAATTGGAATCGGCCCTAATGCAAGAATTTGAAGGAAAAGAGAGGGTTGTTTTCTATCTAAGTAGAAGACTACTGGATCCAGAAATGAGATACTCTCCCACCAAAAAATTATGTTTGTGTCTATATTTCTCTTGCACTAAATTACGACACTACTTATTATCGGCCGAGTGTACAAGTTATTTCCAAGGCTGATGTGGTTAAGCACATGTTATCAATGCCAATACTGAATGGAAGAGTGGGAAAGTGGATTCTTGCATTATCGGAATTCGACTTAAAGTATGAATCGACTAAAGCAGTCAAAGGACAAGTAATGGCCAATTTTATCACCCAACATCACAAGCCACAGCATTAGTTATGTAGAACCGATGCCGTGGACGCTGTTCTTTGATGGATCATCATGCAAGCAGGGTGGTGGCATCGGTATTGTTATTATTTCTCCTCGGGGGGCAAGTTTTGAGTTTGCTCTTCCAACTAAGCCAATGGTTACTAACAATCAAGCAGAATCCGAAGCCTATTCTCAAGGGACTTCAACTTCTTCATGAAGTAAAGGCCGAAGCAATTGAAGTATTTAGGAGATTCACAGTTAATTATCAATCAATTGATCGACCTATATGAGTGCAAAGAAGAGACTTTGAAAGGATACTATGACTGAGTGCCAAAAGTTACTCAAGGGATTTCTTCATATCTCTTTCCAACTATATTCTGAGGGCGCAAAACCAAGAAGCTAACTGTCTAGCTCAAAGTGCATCAGGATATCGAGTGTTTCAAGAAGTCTTGAGTAGTGAAACCTCAAGTGATGATTGGAGAGTGGAAATAGCTGATTACCTTAGAGATCTGTCTCGGAAAGTTTCCAGGAAGCTAAGATATAAATCGGCTAAGTATGTTTTGTTAGATGATCAGTTATACTATAAGACAGTCGATGGGGTATTGCTCAAGTGCTTGAACCAAGAAGAAGCTAAGGTGTTGATGGGTGAGGTGCATGAAGGAATATGTGGAGCTCATCAATCGGCTTACAAGATAAAATGGATTATTCACAGAACTAGATATTTTTGGCCAACGACACTGGAAGATTGTTTTGAATATTACAAGGGGTGTCAGGACTGTCAACGTTTTGGTAATGTTTCGAGATTGCCTACATCGACCATGAATCCAATAATTAAACCATGGCCGTTTCGGGGTTGGGGAATTGATTTAATTGGCTAGATTTTTCCACCTTCAAGCAAAGGACATAAGTTCATATTGGTGGCAATAGATTACTTTACTAAATGAGTTGAGGCAATTCCTTTGAAAACGGTAACCTCAAAGAACATGATTGATTTTGTCAGGGAATACATTGTGTATCATTTTAGGATTCCTCAAACTATAACTACCGATCAAGGAACAATGTTCACATCAGAGGAGTTCGGGGATTTTGCTGCCAGTATGAGGATTAAGCTATTGAATCCTCCTCGTACTATGCCCAGGCTAATAGCCAGGTAGAGGCGTCCAACCAGATTATGATTAAGCTGATCAAGAAAAAGATCGAGGAACAGCTAAGGAAGTGGCATTGGACGCTAAATGAGGCGCTATGGGCATATAGGATGGCCTACCATGGATCAATTAAAATGTCACCTTACGAACTTGTGTATGGCCATAATGCAGTTCTTCCTTGGGAAATTCAGACTGGATCGAGGCGTGTTACTGTTGCAGAATGATTTATCAACTGAGGTCTACAAGAATCTTATGATAGACAATTTGGAAGACTTGAGTTGCCTTCGACTCGTGCTCTTGAGAATATCGAAGCCAATAAACTGAGGATTGCGAAATGTTATAATAAAAAGGTCAAGATTAAGCAATTCTCCGAAGGAGACTTGGTCTGGAAAGTGAAATTGCCGATCGGATCAAAAAACAAGTAAATTCAGGCAAATGGTCACCTAACTGGGAAGGACCCTATCGGATCAAATGTTGTGCGCCTGGTAATGCTTATATTTTGGAAACATTAAAATGAGAGGAAGAATTTGGCCGAGCAATCAACAGGAAATATTTAAAGAAATATTATCCTAGCGTTTGGATCAATACTTAGTAAATGATCTGTTCGGTCAGTAGCTTTAATAGCCGATATTGAAATCGTCTCCAATACAAAAGGTGAACCCAAAGGAGTAAAAGCCGATACGGTGCGTATCGCTTATAGAAGCAAAGCAAACACAAACAAAAGGATGGATATGAAGCACGAAACAATGGGAAACCACTCAAGGCGAGGAAATTATTTGCCAAATATCACCTATTACAAGCTACTGGCTAGAAAACACTTTGCCTACTATATATCGGCCAGGGTGTTGAAAGCTACAGAGTTGGCGGCGTTCATAAAATCTTCAGCCAAGCGCTCATGATCCTCAGGGTGCACTGCGTCTGGAAAACCATGGGGAAGAAGCTAAAGATTATGGCCCAAACGGGCTTGTGCAGCAGCCCGCGCCATGAAGGGCGACCTCCCTGACGTGATTTGGGATGTCATGCAAGCGAACCATCGGAACGACGCCCCTAGCATTGATAAATCCCGCTGCATGATCAGCAGCTGATCGAAGACTCTCCCAACTGAGCAGTTAGATCTAAAATATTCAAGGAAAGAGTGATTAGGAATCTTGAGGGTAAAATCAAGAAAAACTGGAGAAATATTGGTAGGTGTCTCACCCATGATTCTAGCTTCAGCCCTAGCCAACCTTTCCCTCACCAGGCTGACCTCGGGGGGGGGGGGGATCGATCTTCAATCATGGCCAAAGCCAATTCCGCTAGGGAAAGGTAGTTGGCTAGATGCTGGTTGGTCCTGATCGATAGAGGCCAATAGATCAGTCATTACTGATCTATTGCCTTGGGTGACGAGGAAGCTGGTGGTGGATTGGATGCCAAAGAGGAGCCCGAGGGCTAGGCGGAGTTGGCTCTTTGATCCGAAGTGACGGGAACGCCCCTAAGATGCGTCCTCTCGACGACGAGGGCAGTTGGTGTGATGATGTGGATCCGTTGAGGGCTCCTTCGGTAGACCTCTTGATGAGGACATCACTCCTTTGGATGTACCCACTGATCCTCCAACCGTCATGTAAGGTCCAATGACCCGGGCTCGAATGCGTCAACTTAATTTAAAGGTGAGCTCGTTCTTAAGCGATCCTTTTTATACTTTTGAGAATAGACTACTACCTAATGATGTTATCTTGCTTAGGAACATTGGAGAGGGTCATGAAGGACTTAGAGGACGTGGTGGAGGCGAAGATGACCAGCAAGGGGACGTCCAACAGGAACCGGAGGCCCGGTCCAACATGATTTCGAGTCTGCCTCGGCCTTCAGGACTAGTCTGCCGTAAACTGGTCACCCAGGACGCATCCGGACTCCGTTTTTGATGATCCACATATGGATAGAAAGCTAATTTGATAAGGAAGTGAATCCCAGTGGTTTCACATCCAAATCTGTTCAGAATCAACGGTAATCATGGTCACAAGTTAGCGTCCAGAATCTGCCAGGGTGCTACGGCACCGTCTTTTGGTCCGTTGGACCATGTATCGTGTTTGGGCCCATTAGGGGCGTGTCCAGGGGTCTTGCATGACCCTAGAGTCTTCATAAACAGCCGCCGCCCCTCCATTAGGGTTTGGGTTTTGCTTAGATTAATCTGTCAAGAATAGTTTCGCCGTTTATCGGTTTGTGAGACCCCAACTTCGTGAGATTAATCATTCATCTGCAATTCGGTTGCTTTCTTTCTTGTTCTTGCTTGTGTTCTTCATTGTGTATGCAGGGATTAGCCTTCTTGGTGAGGTCAACCAGATTCGTGTTTTGGTTGATAACCAGAGGAGTTGTGGTGCTAAGATTGCAGGGTTCGATCTTTCGATCTGAAGCCGGATCGGTGTGTCATTCTCCGCCACAACGATAGTTACCTCTACCTGACGGAAGATCGGGATCCCCGTTTCCATTAAGTGGTAATCAGAGCTAAGGTATACCGTCAGGTTCACATTTATCCCCTAGTTTTGAGTGTTTCGCTTTCGTCCCATAGTCTAGTGCCATATTTTTTCCCCGTCCTAGAACCTTCCGCGCCATAGCCTTTGTATATTTCAGTTTCAGAGTCCATCGTGTTGAGTTTGTGTCCTGGTCGAGGTCTTGTTGCTGGTTAGGTCATGTTAGGGTCCAGTTCGTGTGTTTTCCCCCATCGTTTCCATCAAATCTTTGCTGCTGTGACCAGTTTTGCGCACATTGTTCCTGTTTTGTCTTCTAATTCGGAGCCAATTCTTAAAACTGGTCTAGTTTTCGCATACGAACTCTGATTTTGATGTTCCATATATCAAAATCGATCAGAAAAAAATGTTTGATTCGTCTATCCCCCGCATTGTTGGGGTTGGAAAATTTTAAATTGGTTAAAAACTGGTCACAAGATTCTCTTTTCGTGGTCACAAGGTTTTTTTGTTGATTTTGAGCAAGTTTTCTAAAAATTCCACAGGCCACGTCTTTCACTTGTTTAAGCTCATATTTTTTATGGTTACTTCTTTTGTGCTCCTAAGTGAATAAAAAATATCAAAAAAATAAAATAAAAAGTTGAAATTTCCCAAAAAAACAAAGATAGTCCAAAAAATAGAAAAAAGAGAGGGGCAAAAGAGGAACAATATCTAGAGGAGCACGTAGAGAAGACCAAAGTGAGCTGTGTTAGTGTGTGCTGTCTGATTCCTTATTTGTGTTGTTGTTTCCATCCACTATACTTGTTTTTTACACACCTTTCACATTGCTATCCACCATACTTGCTTGTTTGTTACACACCTGGTATTTTGGAACATTTTAGACCAGCAACGAGAACAAGTACTTTGGACTATATTCAGCATTACTTTCTGTTACTGACTTGTGTGCTAGATATACATATTACTTTTTGTGTGCCTTCTAAGCTCCACAAACTCTTCAGATCAGTACAGAAAAAGAACCTTGCAATCTTGGTACCACTACCTCATAGGTATCATGAACCAGCCGTCGGTTGTACCGTCCACTACTTGTGTTGGTAAGAACTTTGTAAGAGCTTGGTAAGACGCTTCCACTTGCTATGAAAAGTGACACCACTGCAACCACGTAGTCATTTGGTAGGGATAACTTTCACCGTTTGTTCCTATTTTTGTGTTTACAATGGCAGAAGATGATCAGACTGGAGATAACAATCCTAAGGGTTTCAACGAGTGTGTCAGCCAAGAGCAACTACAAGCTGTTGTAGAGGATGCCCAAAAAGGATGAATGAGGCCGTCAGGAAGGCCATCACTGATGCACTCATTGAACTCAACATTGGCAACAACATGGAGAGATTGGACAAATGAATTTCCACGCTAACCGACAAGGTTACTGAGTTGGAAACCTTGGTGGCGGTCAACAACAATGATGTCTCTGGCAGCAACACCAATGGTCTCTTGCTAGAAGACACGGTGCATGATGCCGTTGGGAACATAGATCGAGTAGCCTTTCGACAAGCAAGATTACGACGACGTCTTCGCCACAACACGACAAGTATGGGTGGTGTCCACCACCATCAAGGTAATAATCACCGTGTACCCGATGATCCTTATGCTAAGATTAAGTTCACAATACCATCTTTTTCAAGGTCATTATGATGCTGAGGGATATCTTGATTGGGAGATGACGGTAGAACAAAAGTTTAGTGCCCACCTTGTGCCTGAGCATCATAGAGTTCGACAAGCTACTAGTGAGTTTAAGGATTTTACCATTATTTGGTGGAATGGGCTAGCTGCACAGGATGCTTTACCTGGTACGTGGGAAGAACTTAAGGTAGCTATGCGTGATCGCATTGTTCCTCCTTATCATAGAGATTTGTGTAAGAAATTGATGCGATTAGAACAAGGAGATAAATCTATACATGATTACTATGGTGAGCTCTAAAAGGGATTGATGCGCTGTAGTGTTGTGGAGGGGAACGAAGATGCCATTTGTCATTTTTATTCGGGTTTGAGGCATGAGATTCAGGACATTGTTGATTATAAAGAATTTAACACTGTCAACCAGTTGTTTCAGTTTGCTATGCTTGCAGAAAAGGAATTGTAGGGGTGTGAACAGCAAAGCAAGAGCAAGGTCAGCACCACATACACACCACGCTCGGCACCATCTTCGGGGTTGACCAAGCCAACCACTTTTCGGGCGCCTCCACCAGTGAGCAAGCGACCAACAGCCTCTAGAGTTTCCACTACACCTAAGGCACCTCCCACACGACCTTCAGATTCAAGTAAAAATTCTTTGTAGCCTACCAAGAGTGCCTCATCTGTTGCATCGACGGGACACACTTCGGGCATTTAGTGCCACCATTGCCATGACATTGGCCATGTGCAGAAGGACTGTCCAAGTCAGTGGGCATATATTGCTACAGAAGATGGTTACATCAGCACCTTTGACATTGAGGATGAAGAAGACCAAGATGCAGATGAGTAGGATAGCGAAGTCCTTGGTGACGAGGCCACGGTGGCCTATAGGAGCATCATTGTACAACGGGTGCTCAGCTCACAAGTCCAGCAACCTGAGAAGCTACAACGCCATAACTTGTTTTAGATTTTCTTCGTCATCAGCAACCGTCGAGCACGTGTCATTATTGATGGAGGTAGCTGCAACAATTTGGTGAGTTCTGATTTGGTCAAGAAGCTTGGCTTGACCACACGCCCACACCCTCGTCCATATCATATTTAGTGGCTAAATGATTCTAGTAAAGCAAAGGTAACACAAACTTGTAGGGTTTCATTTTCCATTGGTTCTTATGCTGATTCTGTTGATTGTGATGTGGTACCTATGCAAGCTTGTTCACTTTTATTGGGTCATCCTTGGGAACATGATAATGATGCTACACACCATGGTAGAAGTAATAAATACACTTTTGTGCATAAAGGAAAGAAAATTACTTTGGTACCTTTGACACCTGCTCAAATTGCACAAGCTGATAGAGAATGCACTGCTAGTTTGAATGATGTTCAATATGAAAATCAGCAAGTTGCTAATTCTATTTTCCCACCTAAAAAGGATAAGTCTACATCTATTTCTAAGGCTGAGGGAATTAAATTGAAGGGTGGTGTTATGCTTGCAACAAAATGTGACTTTGCTGAAATTTCTGATGATGATATTTGCTATGCTTTGGTATGCAAACGAGCTATGTTTTGCTTGATGATATTGTTAGCTCGGTGCCTCCTACTATCACTAACCTTTTGCAGGAGTATGAGGACATTTTTTCTAGCTGAGATACCCCGGGGCTGCCACCTATGAGAGGAATAGAGCATCAAATTGATTTGATTTCGGGAGCAACCTTGCCCAATCGTGCTGCCTATCGAACCAATCCCAAAGAGACTAAGGAAATTCAGCGGCAAGTCCAAGACCTTTTGGACCATGGGTATGTACATGAAAGCCTTAGTCCTTGTGCCATTCCTGTACTTTTGGTTCCTAAGAAAGATGGAACTTGGCGTATGTGTGTTGATTGTAGAGCCATCAATAATATTACTATTTGGTATCATCATCCTATTCCTAGGCTAGACGACATGTTTGATGAGTTGTGTGGTTCTATAATTTTCACTAAGATTGACTTGCGAAGTGGCTACCACCAGATTAGAATGAAACTTGGAGATGAATGGAAAACTACGTTTAAAACCAAATTCGGGTTGTATGAGTGGTTAGTTATGCCTTTTGGTTTGACAAATGCACCTAGCACTTTCATGCGCTTAATGAATGAGGTTTTAAGAGCTTTTATTGGTCATTTTGTGGTAGTTTACTTTGATGATATATTGATTTACAGCAAGTCTTTTGATGAACATATGGATCATTTACGTGCTGTTTTTAATGCTTTACGTGATGCATGTTTATTTGGTAACCTTGAAAAGTGCATCTTTTGCACGGATCGAGTTTCTTTTCTTGGCTATGTTGTAACTCCACAGGGAATTGAGGTGGATGAGATGAAAATTGAAGCCATAAAGAGCTGGCCAGTTCCCCAAACCGTCACACAGGTGAGGAGTTTTCTTGGTCTTGCAGGATTCTACCGCTGCTTCATCAAAGATTTCAGCACCATTGCTGCCCCATTTCATGAGTGGACGAAGAAAGGAGTGGTGTTCCATTGGGGAAAGGTACATGAGGAGTCCTTTGACACTTTGAAGGACAAGCTCACACACACCATTGCTGCAACTTCCAAACTTTGGTAAGACTTTTGAGCTAGAATGTGATGCTAGTGGAGTTGGCATTGGAGGTGTTTTGATGCAAGATGGTAAACCCATTGCTTACTTTAGTGAAAAATTGCATGGCCCTATTCTTAATTATTCCATGTATGATAAGGAATTATATGCACTTGTTCGTTCTTTAGAGACGTGGCATCATTATTTGTGGCCTAAAGAATTTGTTATTCATTCTGATCATGAATCGCTTTAGTATCTTCGCTCTCAAAATAATCTGAATCGTAGGCATGCTAAATGGGTTGAATTTATTGAATCTTTTCCTTATATTATCAAACACAAGAAAGGGAAGGATAATGTGATTGCTGACCTTTTCTTTCAAGAAATTGTTTGCTTGCATGGTATGCCTTCTACTATTGTTTCAGATCGCGACGCAAAATTCTTGAGTCATTTTTGGCGCACGTTGTGGAATAAATTGGGGACCAAGCTGCTAATTTCTACAACATGTCATCCCCAAACTGATGGGAAAACTAAGGTTGTGAATCGAACATTGTCCACCATGTTGAGAGCAATTTTGAAGCGCAATTTGAAGATGTGGGAAGAGTGTTTGCCGCATGTGGAGTTTGCATATAACCGGGCGGAACATTCCACCACCAAGGTAAGTCCTTTTCAGGTAGTGTATGGTTTTAACCCCCGTGCTCCTATTGATCTTTTGCCTTTACCTACCACTGAGAGAATACATAGTGATGCTAGAGAGCGTGCTGATTTTATTCGTAAGTTGCATGAAACAACTAAAGCAAATATTGAAAGAATGAATGAAAAGTATAGAATTGCTGGTAGTAAAGGTAGAAAAGAGATTAAACTTAAACCGGGTAATTTGGTTTGGTTACATTTGAGAAAAGATAGATTTCTTGAGCTGCATAAGTCTAAATTAATGCCAAGAGCAGCTGGTCCTTATAAGATAATTGAGAAAATAAATGATAATGCTTACAAACTTGAGTTGCCACCCGAGTTCGGGGTTAGTCCCACCTTTAACATTGCAAATTTGAAACCTTATTTGGGAGAAGAAGATGAGCTTGAGTCAAGGATGACTCCATTTCAAGAGGGAGAGGATGATGAGGACATCACTCCTTCGGATGTACCCGCTGATCCTCCAACCGTCATGCAAGGTCCAATGACCCGGGCTCGAATGCGTCAACTCAATTTCGAGGTGAGCTCGTTCTTAAGCGATCCTTTTTATACTTTTGAGAATAGACTACTACCTAATGATGTTATCTTGCTTAGGAACATTGGAGAGGGTCATGAAGGACTTAGAGTACATGGTGGAGGCGAAGATGACCAGCAAGGGGACGTCCAACAGGAACCGGAGGCCCGGTACAACATGATTTTGAGTCTGCCTCGGCCTCCAGGACCAGTCTGCCATAAACTGGTCACCCAGGACGTATCCGGACTCCGTTTTCGATGATCCACATATGGATAGAAAGCTAATTTGATAAGGAAGCCAATTCAAGTGGTTTCACATCAAAATCTGTTAGGAATCAACAGTAATCATTTTCACAAGTTAGCATCTAGAATCTGCCAGGGTGCTGCGACACCGTCTTTTGGTCCGTTGGACCATGTATCGTGTTTGGGCCCATTAGGGGTGTGTCCAGGGGTCTTGCACGACCCTAGAGTCTTCATAAACAGCTGCCACCCCTCCATTAGGGTTTGGGTTTTGCTTAGATTAATCTGTCAAGAATAGTTTCGCCGTTTATCGGTTTATGAGACCCCAACTTCGTGAGATTAATCATTCATCTGCAATTTGGTTACTTTTTTTCTTGTTCTTGCTTGTGTTCTTTGTTGCGTAGGTAGGGATTAGCCTTCTTGGTGAGGTCAACTAGATTCGTGTTTTGGTTGATAACCAGAGGAGTTGTGGTGCTAAGATTGCAGGGTTCGATCTTTCAATCTGAAGCCGAATCGGTGTGTCATTCTCCGCCACAACGATAGTTACCTCTACCTAACGAAAGATCGGGATCCCTGTTTCCATTACCTCTTGTTGCTCTCCATGACCTCAAACCTACGAAAAGATGCACTGAAGATGAAGAGGGGTTGAGACAAAGAGGGTTGTTTTTGATTCGCAGCCATAGCCCGTATATATAGCCTGGGAAAGCGAGAAGATAGATTCCGATGGAGGTGTGAAATTGAAGTCGGAAATGGAAACGGATCAACACTCTAGAAATTCAGGGGATAGATAACAAAGGGATAATGGACTCGAATTTATTACTTCCCCAGATTATAAAATATCATAGGGTGGATACATTGACCAGAGACTAATCTACCAGAACTTCTTTGGATTGAAGGGAGTCTAGATTTCCGCAAGGCCGAAACTCATTGTGAACCAAGTTGCATCGGCCCATCAATAAATTATACCAGAGAAGAAGAAAGTTCGCCCGCCTAACATATGCTCAATAGATTTCTCAATAAATTGAGGAACTATGAAAAAAAAGCCTGAGGCTTTCCTGATGGGCGTTTGGAGGAGCAACAAGGGGAAGGTGAACACACCTTTTGACCCTCGCAAACACTAGAACAACCTTATGGACATGGGAAGAAGACGCAGGTGATATCACAAGAATTCTTCTAACCGCAATGGCTGGTCTTCTTGCCCAATGAGGCGCTAGAATAAGTGATGCAATCAGCCTATGCACAAGAATTCTTCTAGCCGCTTGAGATCTTCATAAGACAGATCATGGAGGGTCCGGCGGAACCGGGAGCACTCGAGGGAGCAGATGGGAGAAAAACATGGCTAGATTGTGAGTTGCTCCCACCAGGGCCAGGCAGACATTTTATAGCCGACCCAGGAAGATGAATCCAAGCCTCCGTGAAGGAGTGACACGGCATAGGCTCATGAGTTGACGCAAGCGGCGACGGACAGTGGACCCCAGATCAAGATTCTCTACCCGTGACTATGGACCAATCAGGGATACAGACATGATAATTTTAGAATAAAATTACTTTTATCCCAAAATTGGGGGGCAAGTGTTTACACCAAAATTTGGAAGAAGAGTTGCAGGGACTCAAAAGCTCCCAAGATCATGTCATCAAGGGATCAGTTGTGGGCAGATCAGAAATGGCTGATTCAGATGCAGAAATTGGGATCGGCTTTCCTCAGATAGCGCTAGTGGATAACGACAAAGGCTACGTTCGGCGCCAGGACAAAACATGCCGGACTCAACAAAAAGGGAAAGATTAGAGTCCAAGTTATCTTAAATTAGGAATGTTTTCTCTAGAGTCAAAAATTGTAATAAGTCGTGCTTAGGCATGAGTCGTGCACAAGGCCCGGGTATAAATACCAAACCCTGGCTATTGTAAAAAAACAACCAATCAATCAAATACAAGTCAATTACTTTTTTGGCTTCGGCCACTCCTTAGGACTAGGAGTAGAGTAGATCTCGGCGAGTTCTTCGGCAAGTACAGCTGCATCGATCCGGTCAACCTCCACTGCTTGTTGTAAGTACCATCATGGTTTATACCTCTATTCATATGGCTGCATCGATCCGGTTGACCCCCACTGTGGCTCTGGTATAAGCTAGTTATCGACTCTTGTCTAATTCAAGTATGGCCTGTGTGATTCTGCCTCACACCCCACTGCTTGAATTAGATCAAGGTCAAGTTATCGGCTCTACCTTAGAATGGCAGTCTTTGGTAGATTCATTAAGTTACCGATATTGCTTATTGCTTTCATTGTTTATCTAATTAGAGCAACATCACTCTACCCGATTAGGATTGATCTAAATCGGCCTTATATCTTGTTTAGCCCATCATTTGCTAACCTCAAATTGATTTAATCTACACCTTAAATGATGAGTTATGTTTTATCGGCTATTTTATATCAATCCTGATCGTGCATAGCGTGTGGATAAGGCGTGTTGCATCTTGAGTAGGTTTATTGGTTAGCGAGAACTGTTCCATGGCCCGTTATCATGGCCTATGTGATTCTGTCTGACACTCCACTGTTAGCACCGTGGAGTGGGGACCGTTATCTAATAGATCTATTCCTGATAAGGCACGACTTTAACTATGCGCTATGCCTGAATCGGCTATTTTAGCCGATATCAAGCGTCGTCACGAATAGTTCGCATCACGAGATCGTTGAAGTAAAGATAGGTTGAAAGATATGTTAGCCCCATGATCTTATTATTATATTACGGCCTGTATGATTCTGCCTCATGCCCCACTGATATTAGTAATGAGTTAGGGTCATCAAGTTTATTGTTATTTCTATGGCCTGCATGATTTTGCCTCATGCCCCATTGGTCATAGCATTAGATGAGATCTAACATGTTCATTAGATGTATCTTTATCAAAAGGTTAAATGGCGTTGAATTGTTTCTTTATATAAAAAGGGGTTCGGTTACTTGTAATCATTGGCTCAGCATGGACCGATTATTGTTAATATCTTATTGCCATTGATTCATATTTGCTCTAATAACGATGTTTATCCTAAATGACAACCGATTCTTCTTACACACCCCCATGAGCTTTAACTGATTTATTCTCATGAATATACTAGAATCGGCTATTTAGTCGATCTCCTTTCATATCGGCTTTTATAGCCGCACATTCAGGAATGTCTGGCAACACCGGCAAGTTCTGCCCTTAATTACTGATGAACTTTCTCTCCTTGTCAATTGTAGGGTCAAATTGACTGGCACGCCTCGGGAGGAGCACGTAGGATCGACCATCCCTGCACTGAAGCTAGGTGGATTTGCTCCATCGAGCGGACCCTTCCGGCTTGCTGCGTGTGTCCTCAGTACGGGATGAAAATTCCGTGTCGATAGGGTTCTATAATGCACTCACCAACCCACCAAACAAGTTTCAGCTCTCCCCTTTTATAGGGCGCTATTCACTATCTTTCCTTTTTACATCTTTGTCCTACAACTGCTATGGTACATTCCCTGAATATCCTTTTGTTAGTGCAGGTGGCCTGGGGCAAACTGAACCTCCCCTTTTTTGGACCGCCTTGTCTCCTTGGGCCTGAATTATCGGCCCAAAGGAAAGCCCATTCCTGGCCCGAGGTCGCCTCCACACCATGAACCTTCCTATTTTGGTGGAGCCAGCTTCCACCACCGCCCATGGCACTGCGGCCTCTGCCTATGCCAAGCGGCCTTCGCTCATGGTACTATGGCCTCCGCCTTCGCCAGGCGACCTTTGCTCGTGGTACTGCAGCCTCCGCCTTCGTAGGTGACCTTTGCTGCGCGACCTCCGCCCGCCTTCATTGGGCTCCTCAGGCCTTCGCCTCACGCGGCCATCAAGGCAGAGGCATTCTCATAACTTTCCTACACATCACACAAAAAACCGGTTCGCTTATTAGTCTCCACTGTCTCCAGACTCTATGGCCTCTACGGGTCGTGGTCATTCCCCAATAGTTCCTCCATTTTGAGGGCATGGTCTGATGCTGGCGGGCCTTGTCCTCAAAATGTGGTATACTTTTGAGGCACAGAGGCCCTTTGCTGACGTGGAGGCTACCCCCCTCTTCCTCCCTGGGCCACTTAGATCTGATTGTTGGCCTCATGACGTTGCGTATTTTGATTGGATGCGGTGGCTCTGGAACCGATGCGTGTGAATGGACTTGACCGTTGGCACCTAGAAGGCGAAGTGTCTATTCGCCACCTATATAAGGGGGGGGGGTTGATGAGGGCTCCCCCGTCTCTTATCTAAGCAGATGCTTTCACATCTTTTTGTTTTCAAGTTCTCGTCCTTGTTCCTTGGAGTCCTCTTTAGTTTTCTCTAGCCTTCATTTTTTGTCCCTAGGCTCCGCTTGGCTTTAGCCCTTTCCCAATATTTTGGCGGTGGCTCCTCCTGTCAGCTCTCCTCCCCGCCAGGCTACTTTCTTTGGTCCTTACCACCATCTTCTTGGTGTTCGGGCGAGCGGTTGGTCTACACGGTTCGAGGAGTGCATGGTTGCTAGTGCGGAGGCGCAGGAGCTTGTGGAAGATCTCGCTAGCATTAAAGCCTCTATTGGTGATCTAATTAGACCTAAAGAGGCGGGTCTGATGGCTGGGAAGACATGGGATTTTGGGCCTTTGTTGATGACCAAGAAGATGATCACCAAGCTTGAGAAGGAAGGGATGTTCCTCATAGACCGAGCTAAGCCTCCACAGGGTGAGACTGTGCCTTCGCCTGGTAAGGACTACGCCGTTGTTTTCAAGGATTACTTTTCATGTGGCCTTTGTCTACCTTCCGTCAAGTTCCTTCGCTAAGTGCTTGAGGAGTTTGACCTTTAGATTGATCATCTGACCCCTAATGGCTTCCTCACTCTGAGTAAATTTTGCTGGGCCTATGAGTCCTACGGCGCTACGCCTAATTTGGATACTTTCTGCACATACTATGAACTTCAGCATTAGCTGAAGAAGGTGGGTGAAGATGAGCTCAAAGCTCAATACGGTAGCTGCGCTTTTATGGTGAAGAGGCAGCAGGGGGAATCCTGATTGGAGATCTCTTAGTGTCAGAAGAACAAGTGGGATAAAGACTGGATGAAATGTTGGTTTTATGTCTAGACCTTCAGTGTCACCATGACATGAGGATGGGAAGAAGAGTACCCACTTCCTGCTGGCCTCCGTAATGACAGAGATGAAGCCTCTGATGGAGGTCAATCCTAGTGGGGAGATGACTCCTCAGAGGGAGGCCTATGACAAGGCCTTCGCCTTGGCTTACCGGCACTCCGAGGTCCATGACCTTGTTGAGGAGATGGTTGCTTCGAACTGTTGGCTGCTTGGGAAATCGAGGCCTTCGTTCAAGATTGAGATGGTGAATATTCCTATTTATGACCCGGCTGAAGGGGTTCCTTTCCCTCAATGTGGGATTGAGCTGCCGGAGGGTGAGAGTATGGAAGACTTTGTGTCTTCTGTGGAGGAAGGTGCACGGGAGATCATCGGTGACATCTTTGACAGAGAATTTCTCGCGCAGCAGGACGTCGGAGGCACGATGCCTTGTCTGAATTAGGTTTTTGAAGAGTTGGGTATCCATCATGAGGAGCACAAGGTTCCTTCAAAGGTACTGAAATCTATCGAAGAGAAGACAAAGAAGGCTATTGCTAAAAATGCTACTGCAATGGCGAAGTTGAAGAAGAGGAAGGGGGCTAGCGGGCCTCAAACCGTCAGCAAGAAATAGAAGATCATCCCCACATCTACCACCGCCTCCACTGCTGCCTCAGCAGCTGCCTCTGCTAACACCGATGAAGAGGTTGTGGAGAATGCTGTCGGAGGTTCTGCCTCTAGCATCAGGGTAGAAGGTGAGCATTCTACCACCTCTTTGGACCTTGGTGGCGACGACTTCATTGAAGATGCCCTCTAGGAGATGGGTGCCAGATCTACTGCTGATCCTTCCATCGCAGTGCCTATGCCCGGCATTCTTGGTGACGACTCATCTGATTCAGAGGGTGAGGACATTGGTGGAGGTGGTGGTGCGCGCTCTGCTTCTAACATGGAGGTCGGTGGTACAAGCCGTCGCCGAACTACGGATGCCCAAGTGCTGGAGGAGTCTGAGGATGATGCGGAGGCGCAATCTCCTGCTCTGTTCCAGAGTGTGGCATTCCAAGCCACAGCACAACTTACCGACGTAGGTACTTCTTGTGCCATCCCAGATTCTTTGTATCTAGGTGAGGACTTGCTGTCCGTCTTCAGCTTCTTTAACTGCTTCATATTTTGAGTTTTTATGCTAATTTGATTTGATTGTCCCATCGGATTTGACGAAGGCCCTTGTATACACTGGTAAGAACCCCTGTGATCCTCTGGGTACGGACATTGCCCAGATTGGATTGGGTGTGCCTCCAAGGCCTCCGCTCATTGGTGAGACCCCTTGTGCATCTGGTCCGAGCATGGAACATGGCACAGGTTGTAGTTTTTGGTTTTTCCTTAGTTTTATTTTTCTACGCCTTGTGCTTTGCTGACTACTTAATTGCTATTATAGGGGACTCTGACAGCACAATAAGTAGGTGGGTGGACGCCCTTGAGGCTATTTATAAAGATATAGGAGGTTGTCTTTTGTTTTCTCCCTGCTATTTGTTTTTAGTCTTATGTTTCTTATACCTAGTTTCTTGTTAGGCCGGCTTCGCCACCAGTTGAGGAACGTCAATTATTTCAAGTTGCTGCGCATGAACCTAGAGCAGCAGTGGGTGGTGTGTTTCCATTTGTTTCCTGCTTTTCCCTCTCTGTGTTTTTTATTATACTTTTTGATTTGGAAGCTATGATTGACCTTCGCTTTGATAGAGTCACTATATGGTGGAGGCTCTTGAAGAGCGTAGCATGCAAGAGGTTGTGGACTGCAACCTGGCCATTAAGGCCTTGAAGAAGGAGATGGATATTCTTGAGGTTGAGAAGACCCGGCTTGCGGGGGAGGTTGGTGGCCTCTGCACTGCCCAAGCTGAGTTGGGGGAGCTTTAGACGAAGGTTGACTTGCTGAACAAGGAGGTAGATGGCGCGAAGGCTATTGAACATTTGGCTGCTGAACGCGCCTTGAAAGCTACTGAGACAGTCGACAACCTTCACAAGCAGGTGGACACCGAGAGGGAGTCTAGCACTGCCTTGAAGGTGCAAGTTGACCTATTGACTAAGCGGCTAGAGGATGCCAATGCTGTTGGGGTAGCCACTGCCGAGCTTTATGTGGGTGTGCTCGTAGGGTTCAGGAGATCTACGTCTTCGCTGCCCTCCGAGCCTTTGACATTGAATCTCTTCTCCTGGATGAAAGCCAACTTTGTGAAGCTTTCCAACTTTGTTGGTGGCACTGTGGACTTTGGAGCTCTGGCCTCCGCCACCAACCTTTCTAAGGTGATGTTGTAGGATGGCTGCCATCACATTGAAGGTATGCAGGAAAGGGACCTTGGGGGTCTAGGTGAGCTGGAGTGACTTCCCGCGATGTGCAAAGATCCGTCCGACACTTTATGAAGTCATTTTGGGTGAAATTTGGCCGGTGGAGGCTCGCTCAATGGCGGAGGCATGCCAAGCTGAGGTTGGTTTTTTCACGGCTTATTGTTTTTACTTAGGTTTTTTGTTGTTTGTTTGTTCACTTGTATGCTTGTGCTATTTTGCAGGAGGCACAGAAGGTGGAGGCCGCACGTGGTGCTGCTAGAGGCGACGGCTATGAAGGCCCCCTCTCCTGCTGTTGAGGCAACGTCTTTGAGGGTTCCTTCCTCTACTGTTGAGGTCCTAAGGCCCAGGGAACCTACACCTACCCCTGCTGATCTGGAGGTGCAGTGCCTAGGTTTTAGCTAGTTTCTAGGTTTGTTTGAAGAGGATGTGCTGCAAATGCCCGCCCTTTTGTATATACCTTAGGTCTAAATTGACAAATTGTCCTGCATAGGTTTCCTTCTCTAGGCCTATGCAGGACATACCCCTTGTTACTATGTACCATGATGGGATTTATGTTAATGGTGAACTATAGCAATATTAGCTTGAAGCTTTTTCTCGGCGTTCGGTTCTCGAAATGTTCGATTTTGTGAAGTATGATATTGATGATGAGCGTGCAGCGTTCACTAGGTTAGTAGCTTGGCGAGGGCCTCAGCCTCTGGATTAACATGTGGGCCTTTTATCTGTGCCTTATAATTTATGCAACTCTGTTCAGGCTTGTGTTTGTTGCCTTTAGGCTTGCTGTAATGCTGCTTGTGCTTAAATAACCTATGTTAGCAGTTTTTTTTGTTGTAAGGCATTTGCAATTTTTAAATGAAGTTTGCTTAGGATGATTTGGTTGCACACTTGTTTTATTGAAGATTCTGAATATGACTACAACTTAGGCTGAAGGCTCTTAGTGAGTTATTTTTACAATATTTCTTTAGCCTCGGCTTCTTTCTTCTATGGTTGGAGATGAGTACGAGTCTGCGCATCAGCGTGGAGAAGCTAAGGTGCTAGTCTTCGACCTTGTGAGGCTTGCAGAGGTTCTGTTGCTTATCTCTTTGCTCTTGCCTCCGCTGCTCTTTTCTCTGGCTCCCATTGGGGATGAGATTGCGCGTCGTAGTGGAGGAGGTGAGGCACTCCCGAAGGCAGTAGTAGTTTATTGATTGTCCTGGCCTCCGTCTCTGTGCTTGCTTGCAGTCGATGGTGATGCTCTAGCATATCTGTGCAAAGGAGCTAAGGTGCTCGTGTTTGATTTTGCAGATGCTACGAAGGCTTTGGCGCAATTTGAGCACTCATCGGAGGTGGTAAGCTTCAATTTTGTTGGTTCTCAAGAGGCCATAGAACAATTTGAGAAAGCAATGGAGGTTGAGGAAGTATTTCTTGTACATTGCCTCTGCTTGTGCATGGATTGCTTTGCTGCTACCTTCGGCCATGCTATAGCAGCTATGCTCCCATCGAACATGGTTGATGTCGGGTTGCACCAGATGGTGCCCTTGGTTGCGGGAGGATGTTACGAGCCTTCATGCGATACTCTCCTGCAACCTCTGGCACTGCTTGGTTGCTGCCAAACTATGGTTGGAAATCACTCCTTGGAGGTTGTACAACACCAAGTGGGAGATGTTTATCACCTCAACATGGCCTTTGCTGGGCTGCGTGAGCTGCTAGATTTACGAGTCTTCGTACGACACCTTTTGCTCTCTCGTTTCTAAGGTAACTCCGGTCTCCATGTCTCTCTTTCTTTGCCTTATAGTAGACTGACTCCTATTTGGTTTGGCTTCCCCCCTAGCACTCTTCTAGGGATAGGGGTATGAAAATTTACTGACTAGGGCTAGTGCTAGGGTAAGGCACCTAGTTTTATAGTGTACTGCTTGCATGATGTAATAAGTTTTGGTGGTTGGCCAAAATTTATTGCTTAGATATGTTTTAAAGTTGAGATAGGACTGATGGATTTTGTTTGTACCTGGCATATCTTTGGCTCTTACTCATGTTGTACTTTAGTCATTAATTCCTGATATTGCCCTGGTGCCTAATAAAGACAGGACTTCACTAGGTATTTTCTTGCCCGAAGCCTACAACGAAGGCAGGACTTTGTTGGGTCTTTGTAGCCTTTTGGCTGTTTTGAAGAATCCTTGATGCATGAATGTGGATAGGGCTTTGTCAAGGTTGCAGGCTCATTTAGCCACGGAGGTCATTCCACATCTTAGAGCCTTCGGCTAAGGCGGTGGAGGGTCCTCTTTATCGTAATGTCATTGTCGAATGTTGTGGCTCCGTTGCTAGCCACTTTCGACCTTCGCTTTTGGTGGTATACTTTGGGGAATTCCTCTTTATATTTTTAGAGGGTTTACATGGGTCTTGCCTCATTAAAAACCTCACCTCCGCTAGGAGCCCCATTTGTGAGGAAAAGAGTACAGGCCCTTTTGCATGAAATATAAAGAAAATATAAAAAGTAGGAGAGGTGCAGTGACCTTCGCTTACAGTTCCGCGAAGGCCACCTTTTTGCATTTTAGATGTAGAACCTACACAAACTGTCAATGTTCTAGGTATGAGTGGTTGTTTTTCCTTCGCCGTCTATTAGGTAGAATGATCCCGGTCTTCCAATGGCCTTCGCCATGTATGGGCCTTCCCATCTTGGTTGTAGCTTTCCTACATTAACCGCATTGGGTTTCCTTCTTAGGACTAGGTCTTCGTCTTGTATGAGTTTCCTGACCACATGGCTATCTCTCCACTTCCTGGTTTGCTCTTGGTATTTGTTAATGTTTTCTACTGCTTCCAATCTTGAGCCTTCGATCGCTTCTTTGGAGTATTCTTCATCTGTAGCCAAGGTCTGCTTCATCACTCGGAGGCTCTGATGTTTGATCTCTTCGGGTAGCATTGCCTCTTCACTGTACAGGAGCTTGAATGGAGTAATTCCCATTGCTCTGGATGCCATATTGTTGTGATACCATACTACCTTCGGCAGCTCTTCTGTCCAGTGCCTTTGCGGTGGTTGAATAAAGTTTTTGAGATTGCTGAGAATACTATTCTGTTGGCTCTCTCTACCGCTCCATTTGACTCTGGATGATAGACTGATGCGAAAGCTATCTTTGTGCCTATGCTTTGGTAGAATTCTTTGAATTTGTCTGAATCAAACTGCTTCCCATTGTCTACTATTAAGGTTCTTGGTACTCTAAATTTGCAGATTATGTTCTACCAAAAGAATTTTTTCACTGCCTCTGAGGTGATTGTTGCTAGTGGCTTGGCTTCAATCCATCATGTGAAATACTCAATCGCTACTACTATGAATTTGTCCCCCATGTGAAGGAAGTAGTGGGCCGACCAGGTCCATGCCCCATCTTTGTAATGGCCAGGTGGGTGGGATGAGCTGTACTGCTGCTGAAGGCTTTGACTGGTGAGGGGATGTGGTCGGGCATGCTTCAGATGTCTTAACAATTTGCTCTACATCTTTAACATGTGTGGGCCAATAGAATTTCTGCCTGATTGCCTTTGTAGACAATGCCCTCGATCTAATGAGAGAGCCACACATCCCTGAATGGATTTCTTTGAGGAGCTCTCTGCCTTCACTCTGAGTTATTGTTTACACCAAAATTTGGGAAGAGAAGAACGCGGGAACTCGAAGCTTCCAAGATTGTATCATCAAGGGGTCGATCATATGTGAATCGATATCAGCCGGGTTTGATGCGGAATCAGAAATCGGCTATTTTATAGATGATGTCAGCAGATAACATCAACGGATTACATACAGATGGCGTCGGGGGAGGAAGATATGTCAAACTCTACAAAAAGGAAAGGATTAGGGTCCAAGTTATCTTAAATTAGGAATGTTTTCTTTTATTTCAAAGATTGTAATAAGTCGTGTTTGAGTAGAATTCATGTTTAAGTTCCGGGTATAAATATTAGACCCCTGCTATTGTAAGAGAGATCCAATCAATCAATACCCATTACTTTTTTTGGCTTCACACCAACCCTTAGGAGTAGGAGTACTATAGATCTTGGCGAGTTCTTCAACAAGCAGGCTGCATCAATCCGGTCAACCTTTGGCTTGTCTATAAGTACCGTCATGGCTTATACTTTTGTTTGTAAGGTTGCATTGGTCCGGCCGACCTCTTACGAGCTCTAGTATAAGTTAGTTATCGATCCTTATTTAGTTCAAGTATGGCTGCATCGGTTAAGTTCATCCTCACTGCTCGAATTAGATTAAGGTCAAGTTATCAGCTCTACCTAAGGGTGGCATCATCCGGGTAGATTCATTAAGTTACCGATCTTGCTGATGTTCTTGTTGTCATTAGTTTTAGCAATATCAACCTGCCCGATCGAGATCGATCTAGATCGGCCTCACACCTTTTAGTCCATCGTTTATTTTGTCACATTGCGATGGTTCTTACTTTAAACGACGGACCATGTTTTATCGGTCGTTCCACTTTGATCTTGATCGTGCATAGTACGCAGCTAAGGCATGTCTGGTCTTGAGAAGATTTACTAGCTAGTTGAATCTGGTCTATAGCTCGCTATTATCGTCATAACGATCCGGTCGATCCCCACTGTTAGCACTTTAAATTAGAGTATGCTAGTTGGTAGATTTGCTTTCGACCAGGCATGACCTTAGCTGTTCGTTATGCCTGCATCAGCTAAATAGCTGATCGCCCGTACTTTAACGCTTATAGTGTGTCTTCATGATTCTATTAAATGTGAATAGATCTATTTATTTTAAGGGTTTGATCTGTTATCTTTATCATGGCTGCCATCGATCTGGTCGAACCCCACTGTTAAGGATAACATGTTAGATCTGATGAGTTTATAGATCTATCCATATTAAATAGTCGATTGTTCACATGTTGTAATCCCTTTTCTACCTGAATCGGCTATTTTAGCCGATTCGCCTGTGCTTTCATAGATATGGCATGCTTTCATAAACCTGTTGAAGTATGGTCGGTTCTATGGATTTTCTGGTTCTAGACTATCATCATCATAGCTGCATCGATCCGGTCGAACCTCACTGTTGACGGTAATAGATTAGATCTAGACAGTTCGTAGATCTATCTATATCGAATAGTCGATTGTTGGCGTGGCATATCCCTTTTTCACCGGATTCATTGGCTCTACACCACGTATTGATCAAATCCAATTTAGCCAGTGATGCATCTTTGACGCATACATGTTAATAGCTTAAGGGAAAGGATCATTAAAACTAGGTGTATTGTATTCGTTACTATAAAATCAATCATGACCCGTGAGCGTTACAATCCCTAATAGTTGATTTCTTCTCATATCAGCCATCTAGTCAATTTTCCCATCCGGCTGCTCCTGAAGCGGCACACCTGGAGCTGTCTGGGCAAAATCGACATGTTCCACCCTAAATTACCGATAAACTTTCTCTCCTTGTCAATTGCAGGTCAAATTGATGGGCATGCCCTTAGGAATTCATAGGATCGACTGGTCCTGCGTTGAAGCCAGGCAGATCTCTAGATCGTTCTGGCTTGCTGCGTGTGCACCCGACGCGGCTACCATGTTTTCACGTCGACATGTGTTCTGGCACGCCTAGTGGGACCCCACAATCATCATGGCAACTCACAACAGCAGGGACATTCTTATGGTGCCTTATGAAGACCTTCTTGATGAGGATAAAGATGTCATCAGTAAAGCGATAGAAGAATTTCAGAACAAGTGTTTGTTGTCCTACACCAAGACACGTGACAATAAAGTTGTTCAGAAATATCCACTACCAAGAGTTTTGATGCATGGGCAGTCAGATACAGACGAAGCTGATGATAGATGTTTCTTCGTAGATGCTGTAAACAAATCTGTTCATGATGCCATGTTGAACCATAATACAACTTTCTTGAACACATTCCACAATACTATGAAAGAGGTGTTTCATGGATGTCCAATTGATCAGGTTGGACCGGCTTATTACAACATTTCACATCTGTTAACTCAGGGGACTAATCAAGCCAGTACTAGCCATCAAGAAGCAGCACTAACTGGTAATGATGATGTCTAGGCAGTTCAGAGCTCATCTGAGCAAGTTCAAGGTACCACCACTAATCAAATACAAAATAATCTTGGATCATTAGTGCAATATGTGCAACAGCCGACGGGGCAAGTTCAGAATCAAATGATTAATTTTGGCACATTAGGCCAAATACCATCGTCGGCTCAAAAAATAGCACTATCGGTTCAAATGATTCGTAGAGATACAGATCCCAACATTTACAACCAGAGACTTCAAGCAGCAAACTAGCAAAAGACCCAACAGATAGAGATTCCATAAGGATATCATTATGGCACATATTACAATACCCTTCATATGATCCCAGATCTAGGGTATCAAGGTACCCAAAATTTTAATCCACAGATGGGTCAACAATTGCAGAGAAATCTAGATTCAAACGCTGATGAGTTGTTGCTTAGAGTGACCGAGATGATGAAGAATCAATTCGGTTTGAAACCAAAAGGGCAGACCTTTTCATACAAACATCCATATCCAGAGTGGTATGATTTGGTAACTCTTCCTACAAATTACAGGCTCCCGGAATTTGCTAAGTTCACTAGTCAAGATAGCACAAGTACAATAGAACATGTCAGTCAGTATCTTACACAGTTGGGCAAAGCATCCATTGAAGAGGCTCATCGAGTTTGTTTCTTCTCCTTGTCCCTGTCAGGACTAGCCTTCACTTGGTTTTCATCGTTGTTAGTTAATTCCATTACCAATTAGACTGACCTAGAGAAGAAGTTTCATACATATTTCTATACTAGGACAGGAGAAAAGAAAATCACAGATTTGACAACCATAAGGTAGAGAACTAATGAATCGGGTGCTGAGTTTCTTCAGAGGTTCTGAGAGACCAGAAATTTGTGCTTCTCATTGAATCTAACTGATGATCAGTAGCTGCTTTAGCTGTTCAAGGAATGTTGCCAACATGGAGGGAGAAGCTACTTGGGCAAGAATTTGACAATTTAGGTCAGTTGGCTCAACGAGTGGTAGCACTCAATAGCCAATTCTAGAATATGCATAGAGATACCTGATTCTAGAAGAGTGCCGCAATTGTCGAAGCCTATAATCCATATTTAGTTGATGACGGTGATGAGGACAATGAAGAAGAAGAGATTGCTATGACCGAATAGAATTGGGGTAAGAAGACAGTGATGATGCTAAATCCTTGGGGGAAAGGGGTTGAAGAGAGCTATGATTTCGATATCACAAAATGGGACAAGCTCTTCGATTTCTTGCTTGAGAGGGGACATATCAAGTTGGCCACCAATCATGTTATGTTACCTCCTGATTAGTGAAAGAATAAGAAGTTCTAAAAATTTCATAACGCTACTCAACAAGGGAAGCTTAAATTTGATACACCTCGAAAGATGAAAGTTGGTGATAATCCTTTCCCAAGAGATCATAATATGGTTGATGTTAAGTTGCTCAAGGGAAAGACTAAAGTCCTAACATCAACCAGGGCAAAAGAAACCAGAACTGTTGATCCAAAGATGCAAATATCGACTGATGAATATAGAGAGATTAAAAGGTGTCGCGACCAACAAAAGAGCCGATATGAGCAGGGAGAGACATCAAGGAACGGGGTGATAAGGCTGCGTGTCACATCTCGAATTTTGTTGAATAAATGGCAACGATAGAAGGAAAAGGATTATCAGCGCTGGTTAGAAAAGAAAGAATACCAGCGTCAACAAGAAGAGGAGAGGTATGAAAGAAAACAAGCTGAATCACATTGGAATTGTCCTTTCTTCAGACATTGTTGGAATGAAGGTTTGAAATTGCCTACTAGAAATAATTGTCGAGAGTGCAGTGAGCAATATTGGGAGTTTAGGCAATCTCAAACCAACCACCGGTCTGTCCGTGATCAAAACTGGGCTCATTATGAAGAAGAAGGTGTTGAGGAAGAGTATGTTTGGCAGGAAGGGCAATGGTGTCCAGGAGGTTTGACAAGAAGTTAGAAAAGAAGGTTACAATGCCTAAGGAATAGAGAGCTAGAACATGCTCAGAAATCTAATAGACCTCAAGTGTGGCATGCTAAACAAATAACCAATAGGGGTCAACCATCGGCTAATATTCAAATGGATTTCTATTGTCGTCAGAATTTAGAGCTCCAGTAGACCAAGAAGTCTATTTAGATTTTGATGAATCAGAGTATGAGGAGATAGTTGCCAAGTTGATAGTTATACAACAAGCTATATTCGATAAGCCAGTCAAGCATCGACACTTAAAAGCTTTATATGTAAAAGGTTTCATTGATGGGAAGCCGATGAGCAAAATGTTGGTGGATGGAGGTGCTTTGTTAATCTTATGCCTTATACTACTTTTTGCAAGCTTGGCAAGGGACCAGGAGATTTGATTGAGACTGACATGATGCTTAAGGATTTTGGGGTAATGCATCCAAGACCAGGGGGCAATAAATATTGACTTGACAATTGGAAGTAAGACTTTACTCACTACGTTCTTTGTCATTAATGGAAAGGGTTCATACAGTTTACTCCTTAGTCATGATTGAATTCATGCACATTGTTGTGTACCATCGACTATGCATCAATGCTTGATTTAGTGACATGGAGATGATGTTGAGCTGGTTCATGCTGATGATTTTGTGAGTATAGCAACAGCTAATCCAATGTATTGAGAACTGGAAGACTTCAAATGTTTTTCTGGCAAGCTATGGGAAGGAGGCTTCATTAAGATCAATGATGAAAGCCAATAGCCGATCCAAGCAGTCGACTCTAAAAGTTTGTTTTAATGGATAATCCAATAGATGGTACATATGGTAAACTAGGACATGGCTTTACGTCGGCCGATGAATTAGAGGAGATAGATATTGGTCCTAGAGATAGGCCTAGGCCGACATATGTAAGTGCTAAGTTGGATCCTGAGTATAAGTAAGAGTTGATAGATTTATTAAAGGAATTTAAAGATTGTTTTGCTTGGGAATATTATGAGATGCTTGGTCTAGATCGATCAATTATTGAACATCGGTTATCAATCAAACCTGGATATCAGCTGTTTAAACAAGCTCCGAGGAGATTTAACCTAAATGTTCTTGATGATATCAAAAAGGAGACTGAAAGATTACTAGAAGCAAAATTTATCCGACTATGCCGATATGCAGAGTGGGTATCGAGTGTTGTTCCTGTGTATAAGAAAAATGGGAAGTTAAGAGTTTGCATTGATTTTAGAGATCTAAACAAGGCTGCACCCATGGATGATTGTCCGATGCCAATAGCTGATGTGTTGGTAAATGCAGTAGCCGAGCACAAGGTTATTAGTTTTTATGGACAACAATGCAGAATATAATGGCTAAGGAAGACAACTTTCAGGTGCCCTGGCGCAATTGGCTTATTTGAGTGGGTTGTAATGATCTTTGGTCTGAAGAGTACTGGTGCAACCTATCAAGAAGCAATCAATGGAAAGTGTCTAAAGGAATATTATCCTAGCGTTTTGATTAATACTTGACAACTGATTTGTTCAGTCATCGGCTCTAATAGCCGGTACCAGAAGGGTATCACCTTTAGTTCAAAAATTAACCCAAAGAAGGGAAAAGCCGATACGATATGTATCGCCTATAGAGCAAAAAACCAAAACAGAAACGATTATGGTATACACAAGACATTCCAGAAAGTACACTATGACATGATTAGAGAAAAATAGAGTTTTTATTCATTGATTAGTTTGCTCTAAGTACAAACTAGTCAAGGACATTGTTTATCACATACTGAGCAGATGTAATGTCCATGATGGCTTCCGCTGCATCAACGAAGTCCTCGATGAACTCCTCGTGCTCCTCGGGGCCATTGCCCATTGGGAAATCAGTCTCCATGGTATGGAGCTCATACCTGGTCTGGACCTATGCCACGGCCAGCGCCACCAATGCGCCACGACGGACGCCATGAAGGGCAATCTCCTAGACATGGGCTAGAACATCATGGAGGCGGGCATTGATGAGGGGGCCTCGGGCGTTGACGACCACCGTAGCCACGTTCGCCACCAGTTGGAGGGTCTCCAACTGCACTGTCAGGGCTAGCGATCATAGAAACAAAGGAGCTATCAAGATAAAGATGGTGGAAATCAAAATAAGGGTGTTCTTGGAGTCCATCTTACCTGCCACCATGGCATCGAACTCGGCCAGCCACGCTCGAGCAGCGCTAGCCTCTTCCTCGGCAACGTGGAGGGCGGCTTGAGAGGCCCCAAGGCAGATCTCAAGCTGACCATTTTCTCGAGTTGCCTCAGAATAACGTTCCTGGGCTGCCCTCCACTACCGGAGGAAACGTCGGGCATCGTCACTGTTGTAGGAGTCGGAGGAGTCTGACAATAAATCCAGTGTGGAGGCGGCATCAGATGCAGATTGGAGGGCTCGCTGGCCCTAGGAGGAAGTGGACGAAGGCTATCGTTCAAGACGAACCTATAAACAAGTTAGAAAAGTTCATTGCCATGAGCAGAAGATATCGATCTCACCTCATACGATGGAGGCGCTGGCTCATTGGCAGGTTCTCCTCTGGAACCTCCTCCGCCACACGTTTGCCCCGATTGTCCTTGCCAGCCATAGGGTTTGGTTGGATCTACGAAAGGGAGGAAGAAAACTGCTATAGGATTTATGAAGGCGGAGAAGTGCAGAGAACAGAAGCAGTTGCAAGTGTGGATGTGTTTGAGGCCAGAGCCCTTGGCTAGTATTTATAGCCACGAAGCGAGGTAGTTGATATCTTAGGACATGCAAAAGGCAACAACAATAAATAGAAGGCGAAGCGCCACCCCACTAATGCCGAAGAGAATGTGGCGTTGATAACTGAGGACAGAAGATTGAGGAGTTTTCTTAATGGAGGCTGTGTTTTTAGACTTAATTGGATTAAGGTCAGGGTATAGATTTGGCTACTTTTAGATTGACTCTTTAGCCATGACAAAAGATATAATAGATCAACGGAAAATATGGTTCTCATTAGTTTCACACAGGATATATATTACCAATAATGACATTACAAATTCAAAACATCTTAGATTGCCTTCAAAGCTTTCAGCCGAATAGCATCAACCTCTACAATTTGTTGCTTGTCTCCTTTGGCTAATCTAGGAATGTTCTCAAGGCTGCTGTGGATGGCCTTGCCTTCTTTGACTTTGGTCAGCATTTCTTGTTTCTTCTGCTTAATGGCATTGGGTATTTGAGCTAGATTGGACTCATGGTGATCGATGGCAGCCTTCACATTCTCTAGTTCCTTCTCAAGTTCTGCACGCTTGGTGTTTAGTTGGTTCAGCTCTGGCTCGATCCTAAGGGAGGAGTTCTTCAAATTATCGATTAGCTGTGCCAGCTCTTTGGCCTCTTGTCTGTTGGAGTTCTTCTTGGCCAATAAAGCTTCATGATCAGCTAGATTTCTCTGAGCCCTTTTCACTCTTGGAGCTTGATCCTCAATGTCAGATAAAGGTGTCAGAACTTTAGCAAGATTCAAGGGCAAGTTACCCTTAATGGCTAGGAAAGTCCTTCTGACTGGATCTGCATCTTAGACAAAATTGGCTATATCCTTCTCAAGCATTGGCAGTATGTCCCTTAGCCGATTTCTGGTCTCTTCTAATAAAGTCTTTTGGAGAAAGGTGGCTGATGAGCTGATTTCACCTTCATCTATATATTCTTCAAAGTTGAAGGAGTAGCTCAGAGCTGGAGAATTAAGTATCTATATATAAGAAAATCTTGTTAGAACGATTGAATTAGTTGATAATAAGATAGACGGTGAAGTGAATACAGTACCTTTTCTGGGGTAGTCTCTATCTGAGGAGAAGGAACAATTGATGATGCATCAATGGTATCTGGTTGAATCGGCTCTAAACTTTTAACATTGGTATCTGCAAACATCGAGGAAGATTTTTTTAGTTCATGTTTGTTGTAGAAGGATAAAATAGATATATGATTTTCTTACCACCAGTTGTGTGTTGAACTGGGGAGTTGACAGTCTAGGTGACAACAACAACAGGATCATTTTTAATGGGTAGACTATCAGACTCCTGCTCTTGCATGAATGTTTTCTCAGGGAGTATCTGGCATGATAAATTGTCAGAGAAGGATAGAAATTGAATAAGAATTAAGTGTTTTGAGGAGATACCTTGGTAACATCAGGAAGTGAAGTGGAAGGGTTCTCATCTTCTGCAGTCTTAGAAGCATCTGTTGGTTCAACTAAAATCGGCTCCTTCTGAGGATAGGCTGATGAAGGTTTAGTTGATGCCGATTTAAACGCCTAGGACAACAGTTCCGCACCCAAAGCAGATAGGGATGCAATGGTTGATAACTGTGAGGAAAGATGATTAGAAATTGAATATCATTTTGAGAAAAGGATGAATTGTCTTACCTAAGCAGTTGATGGTCTCGTTCTGTGAAGTCTTTTCCCAGTAATGGTTTTCTAGGTTGTCCCTTGGGCTACCTTGTGTTTTGAAGATTGATATGTTACAATTGTAGAGGCAGCTTGGGTTTCATCAGTTTCTTTAGTGTGGGTGTTGTAACACCCCAGGTGTTCGTCACTGGTTAAGCAATGGGTTTGAGCTCAACCATGACATGTTCAGTGGTGATGGAGATGTCAAGGTCAAACCTATGGAAATGAGCCCCAACCTAAACTCGGATATTGCACCCTTGCTTTACATATAGGCCCTTTTAAAGATATATGCTTGGCTGGTGTTATTGGAATATCTTCATGTGTCTCACATAAATACCCATCTATATGGATCACTAGAAAAGTTTCATGAAGTTTGGAATCAAAAAGTCACATGAAATGATAAGTTATATCCTTATTGGAATGACCTTACTAAGTGCTTGAATTGCACTATTAAGTGAATGGAAATGTAAGTCATCAATCAAACCTTGCAACCTTGCCCAAATGACTCTAGATGAACTCTACAACAAAAGTCATGAAAGGTTCATGTTGAGCAGAAGTCAAGAAAATGCCTCAATCGGTCAATAACTCTAATTTAAGCTTTACGGTGACGATACTTTGACCTATATTGACCAACCAATTATAGTGCTTGCATGGAGTTGCACCTTAAATAAAAGTTGAAGACTAAGTAGAGTAGAACAAACTTTGTTTTTGGAACAAGAGCCAAATCAACTTGGAACTAAGTCAAACAGAGGCTCAAAAATTGAATTAGCGGCTGTTTTCAGACTTAGAATTTTTCTAAGTCTGGAATTCATCGTCGTCGCCATTGGCGTCTCGCGTTCTCCGAAATTCGTTAAGCAACTTGAGTTGGTCCAAAAATAAAAGTTGAAGGATATATTATGGAGAAGAGCATGCAAAAAGTTGGAACCCGTTTGGCTTCGTGTTGATGGTTAATTCTGAGTTTTTCCTAATCACCGTCGTCACGCTGACAAACCAAAGTTAGGAGCACGTTATCTGCTAAACCATAACCCTAATGACCCTAAACCCTTAAGCAAAGTTGGAGAGTATTAGGTGTAGACCAAACTTCATTTTGGGCCCATCGACCAAATCGGCCCGTAGCTGGCCCAAACCTGCGCTCCACCATGTTCACTCCGTCGCTCGCCAGGTGTTCGCGGAAATGCCCCAACGGATGCCGCGTGGCCTGTGCGTGGCGACCATGCATGAGTGCGCTCCCGCCATTGCAGCGCACCGCTGCCACGTGGTCTGCCCCTGTCGTGTCCCTGCGCCCTCCTTTAGTGAAAGCCGAGCGCCCGAGCTCCCTCTGGCGCACTCACTCGCCCTCCCATCGCCCCTCTCGTTCCCTGCCTCTCGCTCGCCGCGGCCGCCATAGACATCACCGTAGAGCTCCGTGGCCACCACCCTCCGCTCATCTATGGCGCGAGCCAAGAGCCTTAGTGCCCTCGCCTTCACCTGCCATGCACGTCGAACCCCTTAGCCACCTCCCGCACTTTTAGAAGTGTAGGATTTATATTTTAAGAGTTATAAAAATAACAAATTCCCTATGTTGCTTTGCTCCTATCCTGAATAGGTCTGTATGTTTGAATTAATTGCCCTAGTTAAGTTGTGAATCATGTCTGGGTGATAATACATTAGTTGTAGTACTTTTCATAAGCTTTTCAAAAAGTTAAATATCATGATTTTTGCTTAAGTAGATCTTGAGTTATACTTGCTTAAATCTCTATGGCTGTTGCTGCCCAAACCCAGACAGCGTTTCCTTGTTCTTAGTGTGGGGTCTTCTTACTAGTAGAATTAGCTTGAGGTGTTTACAACAAAGTTGTTTATAATTTGATAAGATTTCTAAAAAGTCCAGAACCACATTTATTGGACATGTATAACTCCATTTATAGCTGTTTAAAGTGGCATGTCAGTTTCTGTCTATGTTTTGGACAGAGATGCAATTATTGGATTAATTGACCCTTCTAACTGTAGAACCATTTTAATATGAGAATAAGAAAGTTGTAGGTAACTTCCTAAGCTTTTCAAAAAGTTATGGTTCATGTTTGTTGGAGATCTAGAACTCCAGTTATGCTTCTCTGAAGTTCCTATCAGTTTTCTGTACCACTGCTGTTGGATTGCATTTGCAGTTTTGCTTGTGCAATTATTTTCATGGTGTAAATGATGTTTGCTATGGTTGTAGTGAATACAAAAGTTGTAGAAAATTTCATGGTCTTGCTTGTGTTCAAATGGTAAGGCCATAGGCCTGATAGTGTAGGAGTTACATGACTTTTAAGTCTTCTGTTAGGTTTTGATTGTATTCTGAGCAGATCTGAAAGATGCTAGTGTTTGATCTAGTTAGGATTTGAATGAGCTTTTGGTGATAATAACAAAGTTGTAGATAATTCATGTATCTAGCTGATGTTAAAATTTGGTGGTGTTTGGTTGTGTCCTTTGTGAGTTATGCCTGTTGAAAGTTGGGTTTTAGAAATGGCTGCTCTCTGTCAATTGTGGACCAGTTTCTGTAAATGTATAATTTCGACCTACTTAATTTGTGAATCATGCTATGATGGTTATAGATGAAATGTAGATAATTTCATAAGATTTCCAGAATGTCTTCTTGTAAGTCATTTGGATTTGTGTAACTCCAGTTATAGCTAAATCTTGTAGCTGCTGTTTGCATGTCCAGAAATTGACAGATTCCAATTATAGTTGTTTGCTTGTATATTGCTAAGTGTGGATCATACCTTTGATGATGGTTGAGTTAGAGTACCTGAGATCTTGGGAAACTTGTGTCATGCTTGGTGTTGTCGTCTTCTTTGCTATCGTGGGATGATAAATTGTGCGATATTTAAAGTAGGCAATGCGAAGTGCTTGTGCATGTTAATGTAACCTTGTGCTTGTCTTACTTACTGCTTGCGATGCAATGTCTATTGCACTTCCATGTATTCATACACTTGCATATTGCATCTCATCTAGGTACGCTAGATGCACCACGTGAAGGATGCGATGTTGGAGCCAAACCCGAAGATTTGGTTTGGTGGATATATCCTGAAGATGGAAGGACTAAGCAAGTGCTAGGACCGGAGATGTCACCATGACAGTGCAAGCTAACTGAACTGACTTGTGTCGGATCCCAGGCAAGCCCCGGAGCATATTAGGCCTCCTAATTTCTGAAATGCAATTAAAGTATTATTGTTCTATATATATATTGTTGCATTAAGTTTAGGTGTTGGATGCAAACACTTGCTGCATTGGTTATCCAATCCTTGTCCAGATATTGATACCCTGAATCCTATGTAGCTCAGGCTCATGTAGTGCTTAGCCCTGCTTAAACGTGGTAGAAGTCAGGTGATTTCCTGTCACCTGCGAGCTATAGGGATATACATATGGCACGGTTGGCTATATTTGCTATCGTGGAAAAGAACCTATCTTAATTTGAATTGAAGACCGGGCGGAGGCTTGCCGGTTTGCAGTGACTCCGTCTGTGTCGCTTAAGGACCGAATCTTGGAGCCTTTCCTGTTCATGTTGAACGCATGCCTCTCTCTTAGTTGGCCGGGTCTGGAGACCAACCACAAAGCTGAGTAGGTCAACTCAGGCCGAGAGTCGATAAGTATAAAGTACGCCTCGGAAGGGAGCCTTAGGCGTGAGTCCAAGGGCATGTGATTTAAAAGTCCTGATCGTCCTGGCAGAAGGGTAATCCCTGAGAGTGCTGGCGCTGATCGAACCCGCGAATTTGGTTCCTGAGTTGTACCAAAGGTGACCCACGGCTACCCTTGCAATGTATGCCAGGGTGAGAGTTAGGAATACCCCCTCAGCTGAGTTGTAATTTGATTTGAGTCACCGTCTCTCACCGGTTAGTAAGAACTTGATGGGCTTATCTCCAAAGTAGATACACTAAATAACATAATGGTTCAGGAATGATGATATGATGATGACAGCCTTATTATACCTGCTATGGTTAATATTGATTGCTCCTAATAAGTGAGTGCTCTAGTACAGGTGCTAATCTAGTGGACAGGTAAATGATGATAAACTTGATGCTAAGTTTAAATTGGTCACTATATTCATAAGCTCTTTTATGCAACTGTGTCAAGCTAGCCCACCTCATAAGCCTTGCATGACCCTTGGTGTCCTTTATTTCTAGTTTTGACGAGTAAGTCTAGCTGAGTACCTTCTCGTACTCAGGGTTTATCCCACCATGTTGCAGGTGAAGTTCTCGGCCTGTTGAAGATGGTGGCTAACCGCCGGTGGGCTCGGTGATTCTATAGTTACTTCTCATCTATATGCTTTTGTCGGATGATGTCACTTATGCTAGCAATATATTTGGAACTTATATTAATGTATTCATTTGAAAGCTATGTTGTTTTCACTAAGCGGTTTTGAAACCCAAACTTGTACTTTTATTTGTGAACCCATTTGTAATATTATTTTCGCTGCAACTCTACGTATGTGATATGTATTTGCTTAATCACGCGATCTTGGTTGTGATGTTGATTTACCGAGGTCTTTCGGGATACTCGGCGGACTACCGGGTTTATATAAGTGAAAGTATGCGCATGTCAACGTGTTAGCGGGAACATCCGTACTTGATCTTGTATAAATTGGGCGGTTCTGTTACAGCTGGCATTAGAGCAAGATTAAGCATAATACTGTCATATACATTGTTTTAAAAACAAAGTTTTGGTTTTAAAAAGCCTATTTTAACTAAAACTTTAGCTACAGGCAAATTTGTCAAAACTAATTTGCAAAACTATGCTAGCGACATCCTCATTTATGCCCAGTTAAGGACTATTAGGTGGCTATCTAAGTACTAACATGGGGGTTTTTACTTTCATCGTCCATACGGCGTGCTATTGTATGGATGCCATTCGCTTGAATGGTAATGTATGGATCAATTGTCTCTACGCCCAGGTAAGTGTGAGTTGTGAGAGCATGACCGTCCAACTGTCGGTCTAGGGGAGAGTTAGCTATGGTTACTGGAATATTTACATGTTACACACATGTATATATGAAGGTACTTAATTGTGGGTATATCTGTTGGGTAGCTATGGATACCGAAGTATATATATCTAGGGATGTATATATGGAGAGTATCTTAGTTTACTGCTTTCATTGTGTGCTTATTTATATCTTGTGGGATGGGCTGCAATGAATTTGCCTACAGGTACGCTAATCACGAATGCGTAGATTGAATGTAGCTGACGACTAGCTATATATCGAGAGAGTACGTGTTATGCCACCGACATAGAACGTGATTGCCACCTTAGGCTGGCAATTTTGTGAGGACGAATAGGACAAGTATGCATCATGATTGTGCTTGTGCATAAATATGCTTCCCTCACCTTGTTCTAATACTAAGTAACTTGTGATCAATGTGATGTTACTATCTTCCCTGTGTGAAGCTAGACAAAATGCCTTGTCCCATGCTGCTTGAATAGCTATGCTTGACGGTAGTGTGTGATTAGTTTCGTCTTGTATGTTTGCTTCCAAAGGAAATAGATGACGAGTTATTAATTAGCAAAAACTCCACCCCTTCGAAGACTAAATTGCTAAATGTAAGACTTGTTTTGTAAAGATATCCACCTACTCAGTAAAAAGGAAACAAAAGATAACAGTGCCTTACCACCATGTTTTGCATGATATGTGTAGTGGTGTTGTTGTAGGTGACTGCTTGTTATGTACGAGCTTTGTGCTTCGTAATAGCCATTTAAGCTAATTGGATTGAGTGTTTCGAAATGCTCGCTTAAGACCATGATGTAGGCGTGGATGCTCGTTATCTAGGTAGTGCCGTCGTTGTCACCCTTTTTTTCCTTGGTAAGCATATGAGTGTGGAAGAGCGCTATCCTAGAGCAGCGTCCAAGTTTTGATAATCTCATGGTTGTCGTCTCCAATTAAGTTCTCTCTTAGGAACCTGAGCCTATACACATGGTTGCTAGCCTTGAACGTTGTGCTACGAAGACTTTATCTATGCCTTTGCTTGACCTTAGGCCCAAGCTTAGTTCCCTTGAATGCTTGCATGTTTCGTGGTTGTCCCGCTCTTGTGTGGGAGGACCTTGCTCAAAATCCTTGTTGGACCTTATTGCTCTTTCTCCTACTTATGAGCTAGTGAAACGCTAATCGCTATCTGCCCTAGCTTTGGAACCTTTTCCGCATAGATCATGTCATTGCTTTATCAACTGAATCCCTAGTCAGTGCAATGGCTCTATCCCTCGAATCTTGTGTATTTTGTCTCCAACTCTTTCAAGTCTCTGGATGTTTATCAGTCTTGATCTCATGTTGCTGCTTGGCAAGACCAAATCTCATGTTAATCTTTATCCAGTAAACACTTTGGTGGACACAAGACATATATGGAAATTAGGCAAGAGTCTCCTGCTCAGTTGTCTTTGGCAATTAGTTTATGTTCTCTTGCGCTGTGCTTTGATCTTCGGATCGCCTCCTTATTGAATCCTAACCTTGTGACTACCTTTGTTTGCTATCCCTCCTTCTCATGGTGCTTGCTCCTATGCAACCCAAATTGTGCCATGTGAGATTTCTTGTGGGGGATCTACGGTGCCATGACGAAACCGAGGGCATCCTGTGGACTGCAGCCACAAGGTTGTGCTGCTTGGCATGCGCTGGTATCGAGGTTCCTAGTCATGATCCATTGCAGAACTACACCGATGTGTTATTTTCACGTGAGCTCTTCCTTGGTTATCTCTCCTTATCTTGTCTATAGATCTATATGTCGAACCAGATGCAATAGGACTTCCTTCTAGAGACGTATTGAGGATAACCTTTGAAGAATAGGTCACCGGGTGCTCATGAACCTCCCATTCAAGTTCTTGATCTGTAGGTGCATGATGGTCATACAGTTGAAATCAACCATCTCTAGTGTGACTCCTTATCTGTAGATTTCGTTGGTGACCGTCTGTTTGTGCCTCGATTGCAATTATTGTTGTGGTCAAGAGTAAGAATTTGGAACTTTGAGTGTTGAGTGTTGAGAGACAACTGATTAGTTACCCATAGTAAGGTTAATCTCCAGCTAGGTAGCGATTTATTGGTAGTTACGAAGGCTATGTCTCGCAGAGCAATGTAACAGCAAGCCGTTTAGCAATGCAACTACTGCTTTGTTTTCCAAAACCTGTGCTATCAAGTCAATTCCATCTTGGATAATCACACAGATAGTACAAAATGTTGTATCGGCTACGTAAGGAGCTAGCGAAAGCACGTCCCTAGTTTTAGTCAGCATCTTTGTGCCCTAGGTGCCACTAACACATGTGTCCAAACTCTATTGGACGAAGTGCCAAAGGATATATAGGAATGGTTCCTTATCTCTGTAGGACAGTCCCTCCATGAAGAGTATGCTTTGTGTCCCAAAAACATGGCCACAAGTCCAATGCTTGTGCATAGTCAAGTTACTGTCTAGAACGATGGTTGAAGTGTTGCTAGAGAAGCATGTGAGGAAAAACTCTAGCCTCCATCCTCAGCTAGGGAAAGGCTACTGCTGCTATGAGAAAGGTTAGAGAGTGCAAAACACACACCTCAACGTGTGAAGCAAAGAAAAGGAAGAACACGCAATCTGTCCAGATTTTGTGGCACTAAACCGGTTATCATCAAGCCGGCGATTAGTGACTCAAACGAAGTTGAATTGGCCTCAAACTTTGGTGACCTCATTCCTCACTTAGGACACGTCGATGCCTTAAGTTTGTTTGAGGATTGGTTGAGTGAAACATCGGATTTGAGAGATGTTTTGTCAATACGGTGCGCTATAATTATAGAATAGAGCAGTTTTGGTAGATGAATTGTTTGGATAGTCAAACGGTGTCCGGTTGAGTTGAATTTTGGTGAGTAGTTAGAAGACATATGGATCTACATGCCCACCAAAATTTGTGCATATTGGTGTAGTAGTTTGTAAGATATGAATAGAAAACAAAAGAGTACATAATCTGCAATTTCGCTATGACTGCGATCATCCTTTGCATTAGACGGTTGTGTTTGTAATTCATGCCAAGAAATTACAACTTGTAGGTGTATTGCTATTAGACAACCCTCCATACCTTGAGAAGATTAATTGCACCCCTATGTGCCTTGCTTTTGCCCTCTTAGATCAGCAATGCGTGAGCAGTCAAGGTGTTCTAGAAGTCAAGTTGTGCCCTTGCAATTCGAAAGTAATTGGAAAGGTGTCAAACCATAGATTTTTGGATTATGGTTTTTGAGATATTGATTGGCCTAAGAATGGAAGCCTCGACGTCAAAATATAGTTAAGAAAGCTGGTTTTGCTATGATGCAAGTAAACCCAACTTGCTGTGCAACTGCACCACGAAGGCAAATTGTACTTAACCTGCTTGGTAGTGAACTAGTCCCTAGTTTTGTGATTACTTGCAACTTGTGTTGCCCTCCAAGCCTCGCTAACATCCTTCTGCATCAATGGTTCTCCAATGCTGACATGCCTAAGGTGTCTTCCATGTGTTTTACCTAAGGGGTTGCCTCAGATACAACTCAGATAACTGTTGCCGCTGGGATACGAGAATTCCCTTAAATAATGGTCGTCAAAAACACTGAGTCAACAGAGTTAGCTATCACATTCACTGCTCACTCAACAGACTTAGGTAATACAGTGTTGTTATCAGAGAAAGAGCACTGCACACATGGAACATTATGTAGCTTTCCATCAGTTGACGTATGAGTGAGTGCACCGCTACAACCAGTTTGGATATTGGTTAACTAGCTTCTTATACTCTCAACAAATGTTTACCCCATCTATGATCACATCCTTTACGAAAAGTTGTGCTTGAGCCACTTTAGTAGAGAATTGCTTTTCTAACCTTAGGAGCCAATATAACACCGTTGCATGGAATATCCGTCAACCGACTGTGATCTAGTGCAAAGTCCATAAGTTCTGTGCTATATCCACTAGGGAAGTAGAGGCTACAAGTATTTAGTCTACTCTTGTATCACTCTTCATAGATCGAGGACGAAGTACGTAGGACAGTGCTATCTTGGATTCCTTCCAATGTAATAATGCTTTATGGACGCCAACAAAGGAAACTCTTCAGACAACAGCTTATGACGAAGAGCAAGTATCAGAAAGTGTCGTGACCAAATTAGCCTCTCTGATACTTCGAAGTTAAGTGGCCTAATGCTATCACTGATGTTGGAAACTGGATGACATGTTTCTCTTCCCTTAAAAGTCTTTCGCACCGAATCTCGGGACGTGATTCCTTTAAGGGGGAGGGCTGTAACACCCCAGGTGTTCGTCACCAGTTAAGCAATGGGTTTGAGCTCAACCATGACATGTTCAGTGGTGATGGAGATGTCAAGGTCAAACCTATGGAAATGAGCCCCAACCTAAACTCGGATATTGCACCCTTGCTTTACATATAGGCCCTTTTAAAGATATATGCTTGGCTGGTGTTATTGGAATATCTTCATGTGTCTCACATAAATACCCATCTATATGGATCACTGGAAAAGTTTCATGAAGTTTGGAATCAAAAAGTCACATGAAATGATAAGTTATATCCTTATTGGAATGACCTTACTAAGTGCTTGAATTGCACTATTAAGTGAATGGAAATGTAAGTCATCAATCAAACCTTGCAACCTTGCCCAAATGACTCTAGATGAACTCTACAACAAAAGTCATGAAAGGTTCATGTTGAGCAGAAGTCAAGAAAATGCCTCAATCGGTCAATAACTCTAATTTAAGCTTTACGGTGACGATACTTTGACCTATATTGACCAACCACTTATAGTGCTTGCATGGAGTTGCACCTTAAATAAAAGTTGAATATTAAGTAGAGTAGAACAAACTTTGTTTTTGGAACAAGAGCCAAATCAACTTGGAACTAAGTCAAACAGAGGCTCAAAAATTGAATCAGCGGCTGTTTTCAGACTTAGAATTTTTCTAAGTCTGGAATTCATCGTCGTCGCCATTGGCGTCTCGTGTTCTCTGAAATTCGTTAAGCAACTTGAGTTGGTCCAAAAATAAAAGTTGAAGGTTATATTATGGAGAAGAGCATGCAAAAAGTTGGAACCCGTTTGGCTTCATGTTGATGGTTAATTCTGAGTTTTTCCTAATCACTGTCGTCACGCTGACAAACCAAAGTTAGGAGCACGTTATCTGCTAAACCATAACCCTAATGACCGTAAACCCTTAAGCAAAGTTGGAGAGTATCAGGTGTAGACCAAACTTCATTTTGGGCCCATGGACCAAATCGGCCCGTAGCTGGCCCAAACCTGCGCTCCACCATGTTCACTCCGTCGCTCACCAGGTGTTTGCGGAAATGCCCCAATGGATGCCGCGTGGCCTGTGCGTGGCGACCATGCATGAGCGCGCTCCCGCCATTGCAGCGCACCGCTGCCGCGTGGTCTGCCCTTGTCGTGTCCCTGCGCCCTCCTTTACTGAAAGCCGAGCGCCCGAGCTCCCTCTGGCGCACTCGCTCGCCCTCCCATCGCCCCTCTCGTTCCCTGCCTCTCGCTCACCGCGGACACCATAGACGTCACCATAGAGCTCCGCGGCCACCGCCCTCCGCTCGTCTGCGGCGCGAGCCAAGTGCCTCAGCGCCCTCGCCTTCACCTGCCGTGCACGTCGAACACCTTAGCCACCTCCCTCCCTCGCCTATGCTGTTCGTCCTTGGAGCCGCCGCCGTCGCCGCCGCTGGCTGCCGTGGCCGCACCGCCACAAGCCGCCTCGGGCCGAGCTGGGTAGCCCTATGGGTGCGTGCGGGCCCCCTAGTCCTCCCCGCCACTCCACCACCGCCGTCGACGACCACGGCCGCCGGAGCCACGAGCCGGCCGCTCCCCTGCACTGCCGTCCTGAGGTGGAAGACGATGGACCTCGCGCGCCAATAAGGGAAAAGGCAGGGGGTTATGTGAAGAACTAGTGACTCCAGTGAATAGTGCCAAGAAGGGTCGATTCGCTGATGTTTAATTTATGTTTTCCACAGGGACCCCGATGCTAGATTTCAATTCCTTTTCTCTGGTTTTTACAGATTTGAATGCTCCACTTTGAAAATTCGTAGTAATTTGTAGAAAACTCGTAAAATAGTAAATGAGGACTTTTTGGAATCCTTGTGAAATTATCTATGCACTAGATCTATAATATTACATGTTTTAGTTTAAAGGTTTAGCTTTAAAAATAGATTTATGCAGTTAGGTTTTTAATGCTAGTTGTATTTGTCTTTTTCATAACTGTAGTTCTTTTAATCAAATAAATGTGAAATTTTTATGGAGTGCTCACAAGGTGATTGTTGTTGTCTGGTAAAAATTTTAGAAGTGTAGGATTTATATTTTAATAGTTATAAAAATAACAAATTCCCTATGTTGCTTTGCTCCTATCCTGAATAGGTCTGTATGTTTGAATTAATTGGCCCAGTTAAGTTGTGAATCATGTCTGGGTGATAATACATTAGTTGTAGTAATTTTCATAAGCTTTTCAAAAAGTTAAATATCATGATTTTTGGTCAAGTAGATCTTGAGTTATACTTGCTTAAATCTCTATGGCTGTTGCTGCCCAAACCCAGACAGGGTTTCCTTGTTCTTACTGTGGGGTCTTCTTACTAGTAGAATTAGCTTGAGGTGTTTACAACAAAGTTGTTTATAATTTGATAAGCTTTCTAAAAAGTCTAGAACCACATTTATTGGACATGTATAACTCCATTTATAGCTGTTTAAAGTGGCATGCCAGTTTCTGTCTATGTTTTGGACAGAGATGCAATTATTGGATTAATTGACCCTTCTAACTGTAGAATCATTTTAATATGAGAATAAGAAAGTTGTAGGTAACTTCCTAATCTTTTCAAAAAGTTATGGTTCATGTTTGTTGGAGATCTAGAACTCCAGTTATGCTTCTCTGAAGTTCCTATCAGTTTTCTGTACCACTGCTGTTGGATTGCATTTGCAGTTTTGCTTGTGCAATTATTTTCGTGGTGTAAATGATGTTTGCTATGGTTGTAGTGAATACAAAAGTTGTAGAAAATTTCATGGTCTTGCTTGTGTTCAAATGGTAAGGCCATAGGCCTGATAGTGTAGGAGTTACATGACTTTTAAGTCTTCTGTCAGGTTTTGATTGTATTCTGAGCAGATCTGAAAGATGCTAGTGTTTGATCTAGTTAGGATTTGAATGAGCTTTTGGTGATAATAAAAAAGTTGTAGATAATTCATGTATCTAGCTGATGTTAAAATTTGGTGGTGTTTGGTCGTGTGCTTTGTGAGTTATGCCTGTTGAAAGTTGGGTTTCAGAAATGGCTGCTCTCTATCAATTGTGGACCAGTTTCTGTAAATGTATAATTTCGACCTACTTAACTTGTGAATCATGCTATGATGGTTATAGATGAAATGTAGATAATTTCATAAGATTTCCATAATGTCTTCTTGTAAGTCATTTGGATTTGTGTAACTCCAGTTATAGCTAAATCTTGTAGCTGCTGTTTGCATGTCCAGAAATTGACAGATTCTAATTATAGTTGTTTGCTTGTATATTGCTAAGTGTGGATCATACCTTTGATGATGGTTGAGTTAGAGTACCTGAGATCTTGGGAAACTTGTGTCATGCTTGGTGTTGTCGTCTTCTTTGCTATCGTGGGATGATAAATTGTGCGATATTTAAAGTAGGCAATGCGAAGTGCTTGTGCATGTTAATGTAACCTTGTGCTTGTCTTACTTACTACATGCGATGCAATGTCTATTGCACTTCCATGTATTCATACACTTGCATATTGCATCTCATCTAGGTACGCTAGATGCACCACGTGAAGGATGCGATGTTGGAGCCAAACCCGAAGATTTGGTTTGGTGGATATATCCCGAAGATGGAAGGACTAAGCAAGTGCTAGGACCGGAGATGTCACCATGACAGTGCAAGCTAACTGAATTGACTTGTGTCGGATCCCAGGCAAGCCCCGGAGCATATTAAGCCTCCTAATTTCTGAAATGCAATTAAAGTATTATTGTTCTATATATATATTGTTGCATTAAGTTTAGGTGTTGGATGCAAACACTTGCTGCATTGGTTATCCAATCCTTGTCCAGATATTGATACCTTGAATCCTATGTAGCTCAGGCTCGTGTAGTGCTTAGCCCTGCTTAAACGCAGTAGAAGTCAGGTGATTTCCTATCACCTGCGAGCTATAGGGATATACATATGGCACGGTTGGCTATATTTGCTATCGTGGAAAAGAACCTATCTTAATTTGAATTGAAGACCGGGCGGAGGCTTGCCGGTTTGCAGTGACTCCGTCTGTGTCGCTTAAGGACTGAATCTTGGAGCCTTTCCTGTTCATGTTGAACGCATGCCTCTCTCTTAGTTGGCCGGGTCTGGAGACCGACCACGAAGCCGAGTAGCTCAACTTAGGCCGGGAGTCGATAAGTATAAAGTATGCCTCGGAAGGGAGCCTTAGGTGTGAGTCCAAGGGCAGGTGATTTAAAAGTCCTGATCGTCCTGGCAGAAGGGTAATCCCTGAGAGTGCTGGCGCTGATCGAACCCACGAATTTGGTTCCTGAGTTGTACCAAAGGTGACCCACGGCTACCCTTGCAATGTATGCCAGGGTGAGAGTTAGGAATACCCCCTCAGCTAAGTTGTAATTCGATTCGAGTCGCCGTCTCTCACCGGTTAGTGAGAACTTGACGGGCTTATCTCCAAAGTAGATACACTAAATAACATAATGGTTTAGGAATGATGATATGATGATGACAGCCTTATTATACCTGCTATGGTTAATATTGATTGCTCCTAATAAGTGAGTGCTCTAGTACAGGTGCTAATCTAGTAGACAGGTAAATGATGATAAACTTGATGCTAAGTTTAAATTGGTCACTATATTCATAAGCTCTTTTATGCAACTGTGTCAAGCTAACCCACCTCATAAGCCTTGCATGACCCTTGGTGTCCTTTATTTCTGGTTTTGACGGGTAAGTCTAGTTGAGTACCTTCTCGTACTCAGGGTTTATCCCACCATGTTGCAGGTGAAGTTCTTGGCCTGTTGAAGATGGTGGCTAACCGCCGGTGGGCTCGATGATTCTATAGTTACTTCTCGTCTATATGCTTTTGTCGGATGATGTCACTTATGCTAGCAATATATTTGGAACTTATATTAATGTAATCATTTGAAAGCTATGTTGTTTTCACTAAGCGGTTTTGAAACCCAAACTTGTACTTTTATTTGTGAACCCATTTGTAATATTATTATCGCTACAACTCTATGTATGTGATGTGTATTTGCTCAATCACGCGATCTTGGTTGTGATGTTGATTTATCGAGGTCTTTTGGGACACTCGGTGGACTACTGGGTTTATATAAGTGAAAGTATGCGCATGCCAACGTGTTAGCCGGAACAACCATACTTGATCTTGTATAAATTGGGCAGTTCTGTTACAGGTGTGGTTGATCCCTTTCTTGAGGCTAGGCATGGTGGATAGTAGTCTATAGGATGCCCCTTCCTATCCATGCTTAGGGATTGGATTCGGTGTCCTGAAAAAAGTCTGTTAGAACAGTTGGTAGGGGATTTTATCGAATAATTTTTTCTAAAAAAAGGAATGGTAGGTTACCTCACTGTTAGAAGTGAAATCTCCATCCAGAGCTATGCATCTAGGATGGACTGACCCACAAAAGAAATGGGAGTGCCATTCTTGCCACCAGGAGTCAAAAAGGTTGGAAGAGAGGGTGACTCTTGTCCAGTCATGCAAGCAAAAGGAAGGAAGATCTGATCCTAGTTGAAAGACTCTGGAGGCTTCCATTACTTCACTGATTCCTTCTCTTAGCTTTAGTGTATTCTTTAAGAACAGTTGAGGAGGCAGCTGACCAAGGCCAAATTGATGGACCACAAAACAAGGATTGTAGAATTCATAAGTTGGGAGATTTTCTGGGAAAAAAGAACCAGTAGCCATTTTACCACGGCCATGACAAAATTTAGCTGGCAGTACATAGGGTTTGATGATGTAACTGAAGATTGCTATTTCATCTGAGCAGTCTAATTCAAATCGGAATTTGACTGGCAAAACTAATTCATTATCTTCATCTTCATCATAAGGCAGCCAAGTCAAGATGTTTGCATCAAATCCTCTGTAGAATTTCTTGAAGAGATGGCCTATGTGAACAGTGATGGTTATGGCTGATGCAGCTTCACCATAATTCATGCACTGTCAAACTCTTCCATCCTTCCCTTTGTAATCTTCAGCAAAGTTAGAAGAAGGAAAGCTCAGATTTCTAAGATCAGGTCTTACAATCCTATGCATATATAGGTTCAGCCATAATTGTATCAACCACCAAGGGCCACTAATAGTATGCACTAGTTCATTCTTCAGCAACTAGACAGCTACCTAGTGCATAAGATGATAAGCAGATCCTAGTAGGTATTTTCCAAGGGGGATTTCATTGCCAGTTGCTAGACGCTCTGCCAAGTATTTATGATTAAAAGTCAGACCACAAGATGACCCATAGAAGATGAATCTTTCTAACTACATGTTCAGAAAAGCCACATGTTCTCTTTCGCTAACAGTCGATTCATTCCCAATGTGGTTCTAGATATAACTTGTCCATCCTATGTAGTCCGATATTTTGGCCAGTTTCTTTGACCCAGCACCTAAGAATTCGCACGGCTACATTGGTCCTGTTATTCTAAGGCCTGTCAACATATAAACATTGGCGAAAGTAATAGTCATCGGGCCATGACCAAAGACGAAGGCATTCAAGGTGTTGGACCAAAAGTAAGAAGCGACAATTAGAAGTGAATCATTTCTCTCCATTCTGGACAGTGAAAGTGTCAGGCATTGGCTTAAATCATAAACTTCCCAGTCTCCACTGTTTTTGTCTGACACTATGTGAAACTAATCTCTCCGTCCCTTAGGCATTTTGGGCCAGTTTCTAAAGGGGTTTTTGGTGTTCCAAGAGGACAAATCTACTATAGATTGTTTGAAGGGGATTCGGTTGGTTTCTTGACTAATAAAATCAGATGGATCAGGGTCACCCATAGGCCCAAGATAATAGACATTGGAAGCAACAGCCGATGGAATTAAGATCTCGTTCCTCATCTCCTAGAAACCAGATAAAATAGATTTGAGAAGAAAGGAAACGCAGGGTAACAGCTGATACTTGGAAGACGGGAAACTTGAAAGCATACCTCAGGGACATGGTTGCTGGTTGCCATTGCAGCTTGGATGGAACCAAATCTGAGGGAGGTTACTTGAATAACAGCTTGACAAAGCAGAGGATTTGCTAGGGTTAAGGCCTTAGCGATGGTGGCTTTGGTTTTTGAGGCTTGCTCGTGAAAGAAGAGGAAAGCAAATGGGCCGAGTAAGTTGGAAAAGATATTGTTGAGGTATTATACAAAATTTGGACCGAGAAATCAGGAGTCACGCGTATATTTAGGAATGAATGGTCGTGACACGGTGAGCAGGTAAATAGAATTTTTAGAATAAAATCATTTTTGTCCTAAAATTGGGGGGCATGTGTTTACACCAAAATTTGGGAAGAGAAGAATGCAGGAACTCGAAGCTTCCAAGATTGTATCATCAAGGGGTCGATCATATGTGAATCAATATCAGCCAATTTTGATGCGGTATCGGAAATCGGCTATTTTATAGATGACATCAGCAGATAACATCAACGGATTACGTACAGATGGCGTCGGGGGAGGAAGATATGTCAGACTCTACAAAAAGGAAAGGATTAGGGTCCAAGTTATCTTAAATTAGGAATGTTTTTTTTATTTCAAAGATTGTAATAAGTCGTGTTTGAGTAGAATTCATGTTTAAGTTTCGGGTATAAATATTAGACCTTGGCTATTGTAAGAGAGATCCAATCAATCAATACCAATTACTTTTTTTGGCTTCACACCAACTCTTAGGAGTAGGAGTACTGTAGATCTCGGTGAGTTCTTCAACAAGCAGGGCTGCATCGATCCGATCGACCTCCGACTTGTTTGTAAGTACCGTCATGGCTTATAGTTTTGTTTATAAGGCTGCATCGGTCCGGCCGACCTCTTACGAGCTCTTGTATAAGTTAGTTATCGATCCTTATTTAGTTCAAGTACGTCAGCATCGGTTAAGTTCAACCTCCACTGCTCGAATTAGATTAAGGTCAAGTTATTGGCTCTACTGTCACAAAACCGTCTAATTTATAAGAGCACAAGTACAATAGCAATCACCGAAGCAATCAAACCGTCATACTTGAGCCCATATAAACCTGGTAGTCCGATAAAATCACGAAGGATCTCAAACAACCAACATACAAACAAAGATCATAGAGATTCAACATAACCGGTCACATGTTACATCACAGTTCACAAATATTTCTCATACATCAGAGTTCGAATAATTATTACAAACCAAGTTTGAAAGTAGCGGAAGCAAAGTAGTTTAACATCAACATCACACGTAGTTTAATACAAAGCCAGTTTCATAGTCATCTCCAACTAAAAGCTCAAGGGTGAGATGATATACAGAATGACCATTGCCCATGGTCCTAGTCCTCATCCACTGCAGGAGCAAAGTAGTTCTTGTAGTAGCCGTGATACATAACGTTATCTGCAACAATGGGAATAAAACCTTGAGTACGAGAAGGTACTCAGCTAGACTTACCCGTCCAACTAATATACTAAGACACCAAGGATTATGCAAGGCTTTATAAGTAGAGCTGGTAGACATTATTTGCAGAAAAAGCATAAGTTATCCAACATCTCTTTAATTTTGAATCACCAGTTATTAATCCTATCTCAAAATAGATTAGCAACTATCCTATGCCAAACATGTTGGTACCATTAAGTCATCACAATAATAACCATATCCAGTTGAGTTCTTGCATAATCTCATAACCACATTTCCATCATTTACTACGATGAAGTGTACTCAAGTCAAGTTCTCACTATCCGGGAGAGACGGCGATTCGAATCGATTCCTACCTAGCTGGGGATTTATTCCTAACACACACCCATACTTCCCCCGTCGGGGTCGCATCAGGTCACCTTTGGGACAACTCAAGAACAATCGGGGTAGGACCAGCGCCGCACCCTCAAAGATACAACCAATCTGCCAAGGGGGCTTGGGACTGTAACCCGCCCTTGGGCTTACGCCATTGACTCTCCGCACATCCTTACTGCCGCCAGGGTGCGCACTTTAATTGCTCATGTCCCTGGCCTAAGTTGAGCTACTCGGCTTCATGGTCAGAACGACTTATCCGGCCAACTATGTGAGAGGCATGCATTCAACATGACAAGATGACCTCCAACATCTGGTCCTTAAACGACATAGACAGAATCATTATGATACCACAACATAAGACTCCACCCGGTCTCCATTTATTCAACAGTACCAGGTTATGTTCCACGATAGCACAATATAGCCAACCGTGATCAAGTTATCACCTATAGCTCGTAGGTGATAGGAAATCACCCGACTTCTATCGATTTAAGCATAGCTAAGCATGATAAGCGTTCCTGGACTTAAATAGGATTCATGGTAGATATTTCTGGTCAAGGAAAGGTAATATGCAGCAAGTGTTTCCAAACAACTCTTGTCACGTAATGCATCAATACGAATAACTTTAGGTGACATTAATAAAGTAGGGAGGCTTATAATGCTCTGGGGCTTGCCTTTCACGAACTTTGCTGGCTGATGATCGGGGCACTCCAGAAGATGGTCAACCTCAGGCTCTCCTTCTCTGGGAACCTCCTGGTGATGCACTTCCTGATTCTCCTCCTGAGGATTGACGTCGAGTTCCACCAACATGATCTCCTCCGGGTGCACCTATTGCATGCATATGCATAAGTGAGTCTCATGAATGCATAAGAGGGATCATAGATGATGTGATATGGAAAGGTACATGCTGTGATAATGATGTTAAGTTACACCATGATAGCAATGCTAACTACATGCTACTGAGTAGGTGCATATCTCTTCTCTATCTACTTAAAAATTTCACACAATGCAATGTCTAAACTACACATGGCAGTTACAAGTTCACATCATAACTGAAGTTCTACTTATCCAAATGCTGTGATCTTGGACTTTCTGGAAAGCTGATGAAATTACCTACAACTCTTATTTAATCACCAAAAGCTAATTCACAATCTATCCTAACCAAAATAGGCAATATATCCAGTGCTGTCCAGAAATTCCAGAGAACAAGCATTTCGGGAGACTAACTTTAAACAGCTATAACTCCTAAACCCTTTGGCCTATTGCCCTGAAATTTTAACACAAGATATACAAAGAAGTTCCCTACAACTTTCTTATTAACCATTTCTACAGAAAACATCATTTTGACTAAGCAACATGCCCAACAATAGAATCTGTCCGAAAACACTTCTAAATCGAATTATAGAGCAACAATACTTTTACTGCATATAAGCATTCAAAATTTGACATCACCAAGTATACCAACAGTTCAAGAACATCAAATACACTCAAGAAAACATAATGGTAAAGCCCAAACTATTCATTTGAATGCATTTATTAATTTAACTAGATAATTAGGGAAAATAACAAACATACAACAAATGTGCATAATAAATTCTCAGAAAATTACAGTGGCTTCCAAGTGCCCTCAATAGACCTTGGTTGGGAACGCATTCTGATAGGGCTTCTACTGGCCCACTACAGTAGCCGACGCCGAGCAGATCGTACGCACCTGTGAAGGGTGCTAGTACTACGCTCGGCAAACTCACCTCCCAGCCCAGGCACTCCAGATGATCCCCATCACGTGGCCCTTCGTGGTCTGGGGGCTCGATCTGGTTGGACCTATCAAAAAGGCGCTCGGAGGTTACACCCACTTGCTTGTCACCATAGACAAGTTCACAAAATGGATCGAAGCTCGGCCGATCTCTGTGATCAAATCCGAGCAAGCCATGCTGTTCTTCCTCGACATGATCCATCGCTTTGGAGTACCGAACTCCATCATCACAGACAATGGCACACAGTTCATCGGTAGAAAATTCCTTCGATTCTGCGATGAACAACACATTCGGGTCGACTGGGCTGCCGTCGCGGACCCTCGAATGAAAGGGCAGGTCGAGCGCGCAAATGGCATGCTCCTACAGGGCCTCAAGCCCAGGATCTTCAACTGGTTGAATAAGTTTGGCGCACGCTGGGTCGCCACGCTCCCTGTGGTGCTCTAGAGCCTGTGGACAACTCCCAGCCGAGCCACCGGCTACACACCTTTCTTCATGGTCTACGATTCCAAGGCCATCCTCCCAACCGATCTCGACTATGGAGCGCCAAGAATCACATCATACGATGAACAGCGAGCTGAAGCATCCCACCAAGATGCCATGGACTAGCTAGACAAAGCCCGCGACATCGCCCTCCTCCGTTCAGCCAAGTACCAGCAAACGCTGCGATGGTACCACACCCGACGGGTGCGGGACCGAGCTTTCAACATCGAGGACCTGGTTCTCTGCCTCATGCAGAGCAACAAGGATCGTCTCAAGCTCTCCTCGCCCTAGGAAGGGCCATACGTCATCGCCGAAGTACTCCGGCCAGGCGCCTATAAGTTAAAAACCATCGACGGTGAGGTCTTCACCAACGCTTGGAACATCGAGCAGCTAGGTCATTTTTACCCTTAAATAAACACATACTTTTTCTTATCAGTTTTTGTATTAAAAAATCCTCGATCTTTAGTGACATCTAATCCCTGCAAATTGCGAGGGGTCGGACCTCACTCATGGGCTGATATAAGTACGTTTATCCTGCAAACACTCTCTGTGTTATCTTTTCAAACATTCTCTGAGTTTTCCCTCTTTTCTCATGGCAAGTCCTAAGGGCTAGGATTTTGGGAACAAAATCTGAGTATAACTGGTAGGACTACGGGGAACCCACGCCCCAGTGGCTGTGGCCTCCTTGCTCACCAGTGTAATCAGAATTGTTTTGCCCACACTCCAAGTTTCTTGCGACCTTAACTATGAGAAGGGTCAGAAGGCACCAAACCTCTTCTGTGAAAAGAGGGAGAAGAGCTGAAAAGCTGTTTGCTGTAACGAAAGTTGAAAACTTGTTCATTTTTTGCATAAATTCATCGCTCACAAAGTGATTTCATCACAAAAAGGACTAATGTATTCATAAATACAAAAGACTGTTCACTCGGGGGCTCCCCCACAACTTATTAAATTACAATCTCTGACCAGTCCCACTATGAGCACTACTACGGTCGCTGCGCCATGCTCTACATCGGCGACGTCCTACCGCTTCGCGGGATCCTCGAGGGTGCTGTCATCTGCAACATCGAGCACCATGTCGGCGACTATGGTGCTATCGACAGAATATCGTCGGTAGTCCTCCAAGGGGTATCCCACAAAGGTAGATTGATCGGCAGAGGAGCATGTAATCAAGAACAAGAAGGCAACAGAGACACATGAGTTATATAGGTTCAGGCCGTCAGTACGACGTAATACCTTACTCCTATGGTCTGTTAGTTTGTATTAGCTATCATATGATTTGCCATGATTTTGTAGGGGGTCCCTACCCGCCTTATATAGTCCGGGGGTAGGGTTACAAGTCGGTTAGATCTGAGAGATAACCGGAAAGTAATAACAGATTACAAGAATCATGGGATCGTACGTATCCTAACAGATCTCGTAACATCTTCAGGATATCCTCCCCATGTCTTGCGGGAGGCACCGAGCAGAATCGTGCCCTGCAAGGCTTCTTCTCATGGGCTGGGCCGCCTCTAGAGGCGTAGCCCATGTGGTCTGCCATGGGTATCCGGGGTTGTACCCCCCATAGCTAGTCCCCGAGCGCCTTGTACCCATTGTACAACACCATCTTGAGCTTTTCTGAGCAGGTGCGAACCAAAACCGAGCTATCCAAATCATGGTCCGACCACCATAATGAATCGCCGAGCAGTTGTGAGCAGCTACCGAGCAGCGTGCAACATTGCCGAGTAGTTGTGAGCAGCCACCGAGCAGCGTGCAACATTGCCGAACAGTGTGTTCCGAGCATGGCTTGACATAAGGGTGTAAGGAGCTCAAGTCTAGAATTGAAAATTTCTGCGCAGTAAAACTAAGTGTGCCCACTTAGAGTCCGACCACGAGAAAAAGGTAACCTTCTTTAGCTTTTAGAGGCATGGAGTCTTTCAAAAAAAACAAACACATTCACTGCAAGGTGAAGTGTGCCCACTTAGTCCCCAAGCCTGACAGTAGGTGACGTAGTCATGTGGTGCCAGGGTCAGAAAGTAGTAAACCAGCCGAGCAGGTAGCCAGTCCTCGAGCGTAGCCTCGAGATGGAAACAAACACATTCACCGCAAGGTGAAGTGTGCCCACTTAGTCCCCGAGCCTAATAGTAGGTGACGTAGTCACATGGTGCCAGGGTCAGAAATGAAGAAATAACGAAAACCAACCGATCGGACAGCTAGTCCCCGTGTTTCAGGCGAAGATATCGGATAAATCAAACTGTGGAGAAAAAATCAGAGTAATGGCTGTACAATAACGGTTACTGAGCCTCATTAAATTGCGGAGAAATCGACGATTATTTGGTGGCGATAAATGAGTGACGTGTGCTCCTTTTGCATGATGGCCCAAGTTGTGGCCTATTAAACCACGTTAGAGAAGTCAAAGTAGCGCTGACCGTGGGAATGGTTTCCCAAAAACCCTCAGATGCAAAGAAGGGTGGGGAAGTGCTTTATAACCGCGCCGCCACATACCTCACCACCTGCCTCTGCCACTCTCCCCTGTTTCCTTCCTTTGCAATCCCTGCGCTCCACATTCCGTACTAATGTGAGCACTTGCCTCCAATCTAGGACCAAACCGGAGAGAATGGCGCCGAAAAAAGGAGCCACAAAGCCGAGGAAGGCGGCCACCGGAGCTAGCCACGACGAGGAGTGGGTGCCGTCGAAAACGGGGGCGGCAGATCTCAACAGAATGGTGGCGGCGGGTGTTCTCCCAGACCACCTCACTGCCGGATGGCGGCTGGCTAGTGGTGAGCCCTTTCCAACACCTCATACTGATGAGGCTGTAGTATTTGAAGATTATTTCTGGCGAGGATTAGGGTTTCCTATCCACCCCTTTCTGAGGGATCTTACGGAGTTTTGGGCGATTAGCCTCTGCAATCTGCACCCCAACACCATACTGCACGTGTCGATCTTTATCCATTTTTGTGAGGCGTTTCTTGGTGTTCTTCCACATTTCAACCTCTTCAGGCACCTATTCTGTCTAAAGAAGAAAGGGGGCAACGGTTCTAAAGTGGTCGGCGGCGTGTACCTGCAGCTCAAGGATGGGATGGCCAGCGAATACATCAACGTACTGCTAAACACCTCCCTGAAAGGTTGGAATGCCAAATGGTTCTACATCAAACAAAGTCACCCAATAATTCGATGCGACGTCCACCACATCCCAGTGAACCATAATAGCTGGTCGGAGAGACCCAATAGTGCTGACATGGAGCAAGTAATGGAGCTTCTTGACTTGATTAAGGGCGTGGAGCTTAGGGGTGAACTGGTTGCAGCTAGCTTCATAGTGCGCCGCATCCAGCCCTGCAAAGAGAGGGCCCACCTAGCGTTCGACTACAAGGGTGACAACGACGGTACCCAGGAAAGCACAGACCGACTGTCGAAGAAAGAAGTAATAGATCGGGCCATGGACCTATTCACTGCCAACGTCTCATTCAGCTGGCCACAAGGAACGAAGGCCTTCAACTGCACCAATCCGCCTCCTCAGGTAACCATTTCACTTCGCGTTGATCAGGCATCGATTACCGAGCAAAGGACTGACTTACTTATGTAAAGATCCATTCGCAGGATAGGGCAATATACTTTTCAAGCGTGCCGAGAGCCGATTGGCCGAAAGGAGTAGACATCCGGCGGCCGCTACAACCCAAAGAGGAGGAGCCGAGCACCTCATCAGATAGTCCATCCCCAGTATCGGAGAAGATCCATGGGAAAAGACCAGCGGTAGATGAGCCGGTCCAAAAAAGGAGAAAAACTGCAGGCTCCACTGCACACAAATTGGGCGGCATCTCGCTTGGTGATGACCGAAATGCTCGACCGTGAAGGACCGCTATGCTGGAGTGGTCTGATGACGATGAAAACCAGACAACACATCCACCGAGCACGAAGGAGCCATCGAAGGGTGCTGAAGTCCCCGAGCAGCAAGCAAGGGAGAGTCATGTGCAAGCAATGATGGAAGTCCCGACGGTGCAGATGACTGGAGTCCCCGAGCAACAAGGGGGAATAACCGTAGAGCGGCACACAGAGGAGGCTCTAGGGCACCAAGAAGAATAGTAGCCTGCTGTAGAAGAGCAGGGATTCTCCCATCAGGCACACCAAGCAGCAGCACCTGGTGGATCAGGCAGGCATCGCTGGTTCAAGAAATTGAATCGGAAGACCAAACCGTGAGTATCTTTGTCTTGGTTAACAATATTGGTCCTTGATTTCATTTGGGTACCGATAGGCCGACATTACGTAGGGCAACACCGAGGCCCAGACCCTTAGTAGGAACAATGCCGGCTGCTCCCGTCCGGAAGTCCCCGAGTGCTCGACAAACAGAGGATGGGGCAGCCGCCGATGGCAGCGGTCCTGGCGGCGTTGAATCATTGGCGCACACAACAGGCGCGTCGGCGACAGCGACCGAGGCTGCAACTAAAAACGTCGGTACTTTGGAAATGAAAGCTGTAGCTGTTGTTGATGTGTTGGACACTAAGGAAGCAACTCCGACAACGGCTGAGGAGCAACTTGCACCGCCCGCAGCGACGTTAGGAGTGGTCGGAGCAGCTGTCCGACCACAGAGTCCCCCAGTGGTGCCTCAAGCGATGGTGGAGGAGGACGAGGTTGTGGAGATCGAGTGTGCCATACCTAAACCCCAGTCCGTCTGGATTCTGCAAAAGCGTGGGGAAGAGGTAGTAATTGTCGAGGAAGAAAACACCACTAGGGAGATAAAGATGTTGAAATCCGTCGTTGCTGGAGTTATGACTCAAATCGAGGTGAGTACCGCGCCTGAAATACTGATATATGCAACGACACCAACTGATGAAGAGGATGGAGCCCCTCGCCGAGGAGAATAAGAAACTCCGAGAGGCATTAAATCTTTTGGAAAAGAGTATTAAGAGGGCCCAGCACGAGCGGGACCTTGCGGAGTCTAACTCGTGGGACCTGGAACATCAGAATGGGGTTCTATCCGAGCAACTAACGGCTGCATCCGAGCAGCTAAAGAAGAAATCCGAGCAACTAGCGATTGTATCCGAGGAGATAAAAAATATGTCCGAGCAATTGGGCAAGAAAACCGGAGAGCTCAAAAGTAAATCCGAGCAGCTCGATCAGAAGTGCAAGCAGTTCGAGAATGTATCCAAGCAGAAATCCGGTATGCTCAATCAATGAATGTACTTTGCAATAGTTGGCTATCTGTTTTTTCGATAACTGTTTTGCTTGTAGAGCAAGATGCAGAACTCAACCAGCTACGCCAGACTGTCGAGCAAATCCGACAAGACAAAGCGAAAGAGTCAGAGCAAGCAAATAAACTGGCCGAAGAACTAAAAGGTAGATACCCCCTGATCAGAAATAATGTTGTAGTACTTTTCTAGCATGACAAACCATTGTAATGCTTGTAGATTACTACCATAAAGCCAAGGCACTGTTTGATGTGCTGGTGCAGGAGGCCAAGGTCCAAAAAGACAACTTCAACACTGTAACCGCCGCAATAAAACCAGTACTCGACTGCGTCGATATTGAACCAGCACCTCGTCCCGACGACAGGCAGCAAGGGTCAGACATCATCATCCAGAGATGCAAGGCAGCGTGGGAGAATTTCAAAAACTTCAACCGCGACGCCGTTATGACCGCCGCTACACATGCCCTTGCGGTGGTTCGGTCCCACTACCCAACTGTCGATATCCAGTCGATAGGGGCGACGCGGAAACCCAGCAGCTGGAGGATGATGTTGAAGATGTAGCAAAAATGCTTGTCGGTGATATAGACCTGTTTGGCGAAACCAAAGGTGTTGGCGGAGCTTAACAAACTACACGGATATTATCACCTGTACCACTTGCTTTATTTGGCAATGAAAAATCATTGTATTAACAACCCGATGCAATTATGCATAATATAACCAGTGTCCGAGCAGTTAGTTTTCACTAAACTCTATGCCTTAGCTAGCCCGTAATCCGTAACGCAGAGCGCGGAGCCCATGCACGTGTTGGAAAAACAAGCGTTACCAAGGAATCGTAGCCTACCGCCCAATGCGCAGAGCACGGAGCCCATAGCACGCGTAGGGGTGTATTTGAGCCTTGGCGTTCTCCATAAAGATCAGAGCAAAACACATGCTGTCCAGCAGCCAATTTGAGTAACTTGGCGATAAGAAGTAGTTAAAGTGGCATCCGAGCGGTTAGCTCATGCCTAAAATCTAGGCCTTGACTAGCCCATAGTCCATAACGTCGAGCGCAGAGACCCTGACACGTGTAGGATGATCAGGCATTACCAAGGAACCACAGCCGACCAACCATAACGCAGAGCGCGGAGCCCTAGGCACGTGTAGGAAGGGATCGGAGACTGGGTCTTCTCCATAGAAAATAGGAAAGAAAATGTGTGCTCCTCGACGATCGGCGAGCTATGTTAGGAGATTTGGAGCGCAAAATCATCATCGTTTTTAGGAGAAAAAATTATGTGATCCAGAGAAAACATAATCGGTGATTTTTGGTGAAATCATGTTTGGTGATTTGGAGAAATCGTGTTCGGCGATTTTTGGAGAAATCATGTTCGACGATTTTTGGAGAAATCGTGTTCGGTGATTTTTGGCGTTAACGTGTTCGGTGATTTTTGGCATGCTTGGCGAGCGTATTGGAGATCGTCATGGAGTGGCATATAGCCCATCAACCGTAAGTGAAAATTATAATGGAGGAAAAAATGGAAGCAAATTATGGATACCCGAACTTTATTAATCAGAAAGTTAAGAATACATATTTGTGTTGTTTCAGGGATAGAAACGTATAAGGTGCTCGATGTGCCAGGAGTTAGGAACATCGATTCCATCTAAGTCATATAAGCGATAAGACCCTGGTCAAGTAACACCTTTGACGACGTAAGGGCCCTCCCAGGGGGAAGACAGCTTATGAAGCCCTTTGGTTTTTTGTTTCCTACGTTAGACGAGGTCGCCGATCGTGAACGAATGACCTTTGACGTTGTGGTTGTAATACCTCCGCAAACCTTCGAGGTACTTGGCTGTGCCAATGCAAGTGATTAGACGTTCTTCCTCAGCCCGATCAACATCTTCTGTCCGAACAGCCGAAGCTTGCTCTTCATCATAACTTTCTACTCTAGGTGCTCGGAAGGCAATATCCGCTGGAAGTATGGCCTCTGAGCCGTAGACCAAAAAAATATGGAGATACGCCGGTACTACGACTAGCTTAAGTGCACAGTCCCCAGACCACGGCTGGTAGTTCTTTGAGCCATCTGCCCGGATGCTTTTCTTCTTTCTGATAGTCTTTTTTTGAGGGCGTCAAGGATCATACCATTAGCCCGCTCGACCTGGCCATTAGCTCTAGGATGAGCAATGGAAACATATTTAATGGAGATGCATCGGTCTTCGCAGAAGTCCCAAAAATGATGGCCAGTAAAAGTGGTCCCGAGGTCGGTGATGATGCTATTCGGGATACCGAATCTGTGTATGATGTCTTCAAAGAGCTCGACTGCTTTCTTTGCAGTAGCTGAGACGAGTGGTTTGTACTCAATCCCCTTGGAGAACTTATCAATGGCAACATACACATACCGGAAACCTCCTAGCACTGGCTTGAAAGGCCTAATCATATCCAGTCCCCAGCATGCAAATGGCTAGGAAGCTGGAATGGTCTGCAGTTCTTGTGCCGGTACATGTATTTGCTTGGCAAAAAACTGGCAACCCTCACATCGTCGAACGAGATCTTTTGCATCGGAGATGGCCGTGGGCCAATAGAAACCTACTCGGAAAGCTTTGCTGACTAGAGTTCTCGAAGCCGTGTGATTGCCACAGGAACCAGAGTGAATTTCATAAAGTAGCTTCACACCGTCGTCTTGGATGATGCACTTCTGCAGTATCCCTTCCTTGGCACTTTTCCTCATCAGGTTACCGTCCACCAGCACGTAATGCTTACTTCGGCGAATTAGACGTTCGGTTTTGATCTTGTCGGTGGGTACTTCATCGCTGGTGAGGTATTTGATGAACTGCTCCCTCCAATCGGTGACCGGCGAAGGTATCGCAAGTACCAACTGCTCAGCAGGGGGTACTTCTTCAACTTCCTTCTCTTCTTTAATGGATGGTGCCAGGAGGTCTTGAATGAAAACCCCTAGCAAAACCGCGGCGTGAGAAGATCTTATCTTTGAGAGCTGGTCGGCTGGTTGGTTTTGATCTTGGACAACGTGGTGGCACTCGATACCATAGAATTTCCCTTCGAGCTTCCTGATTTCAGCGTAGTATGCGTCCATTTTCTCACTAGAACAGGACTAATCTTTATTGAGCTAGTTGATAACCAGTGCGGAATCCCCATACACCATGAGGCGTTTGACGCCGAGCTTGATAGCTATACGGAGACCATGGAGACATGCTTCGTATTCCACAGCGTTGTTGGAGACCAGAAAATGAATGCGAAGAACATATCGGTGTTTATCCTTGGTCGGCGTGATGAACAGAATGCCTGCACCAGCACCGTTGATGTTAAGGGCGCCATCGAAGTACATCAACCAGTTCTCGGGGCAAGTTGCGGCAATGGGTTCTTGGATCTCGGTCCACTCAGCGATGAAATCAGTGAGCACCTATGACTTAATGGTGGGTCTGCTTCTGAAATCAATGGAGTAAGTGCCGAGCTCAACAACCCACTTGATGATATGACCATTGGCCTCTTTGTTGCGGAGAATATCCCCCAGAGGGAACTTGGTGACCACGGCGATCTTGTAGTATTCGAAGTAATGTCGGAGCTTGCGTGAGGTAATCAAAATTGCATATAACAGCTTTTGCACCTGAGGATAACGAGTTTTGGGCTCATTAAGTACCTCGCTGATAAAATAGACTGGATGTTGCACCTTGTAGGCGTGTCCAGTTTCCTCACGTTCGACGATAATAGCCGTATTGACAACGCAAGAAGTGGCGGCGATGTAGATCAGCAGAGTTTCATCTGGTCATGGCGCTGTCATGATTGGAGGTTTTGTTAAAAACAACTTGAGCTGCTCGAAAGCTGTATCTGCCTCCTGTTTTCACAGGCGGCGTGTTCCTCATCAGTTTCGCTGTTCCGAGGGGGGCTGTCAATGCTGACGTTGAAGATTGAGCCACCTCGGAAAGGCAGGAGAGGGGGTTGCTCGGTGAAGGTCTCTGCGAGGGTCTCCGTGGAGCCTTGGGACTCGGAGTCTGGATTTTCCTCCAAGATGGTTTGGAGGGATGTTCTGGGACCCCAGCTAGCATGCATCATGTTGACGGTTGATGGGAGCTGGTCGGTGATCTGGTCGGTGAATTTGCCCCTAAGGGCATCCTGATATGTAGCGGCGGCGTTGGCGAGCCTGAAAGGCAGGGTGGTGAGCCCCGAAGCTTGCCGAGCACTGAGCATCGACAGATCAGGATTAGAAGGTGGTCGGTGCTGAATGAGGGTGTCTAGAGCCGACTCAGCAATGGAGAGGCAATCGGTGAGTTTTAGGCCGACCCGATCGATGGACTCAATCAGATCGTCATTGTTGACATGCCTCCTCTGGTAGCAAGGAAGCGAGCGGCGAGCAGCTGATGAAGATGACCCCAGAAGTGGTTCCGAGATTGGATCTGCCGTCATAGGTGCGAGGGTGGTCGGTGCAGAACAGATCTACTCTGGCTCGAGGAGCTCTCCGACTCCATCGGTGTTGATGACCCATGTGATGGATCTGACCGTGAAGATCCGGCCAGGCTACGGGAGGGACGAAGAGCCTATAGAAAAAGCCATCTTGTTCGACAAGGAAACAGCACGCACACCCCTACTTGGCGCGCCAACTGTCGATAGAATATCATTGGCAGTCCTCCGAGGGGTATCCCACGAAGGTAGATTGATTGGCAGAGGAGCGTGTAATCAAGAACAAGAAGGCAACAGAGACACACAAGTATAGGTTCAGGCCATCAGTACGATGTAATACCTTACTCCTGTGGTCTGTTAGTTTGTATTAGCTATCGTATGATTTGCCGTGATTTTGTAGGGGGTCCCTGCCCGCCTTATATAGCCCGGGGGGTAGGGTTACAAGTCAGTTAGATCTGAGAGATAACCGGAAAGTAATAACAGATTACAAGAATCATGGGATCGTACGTATCTTAATAGATCTCGTAACATCTTCAGGATATCCTCCCCATGTCTTGCGGGAGGCACCGAGCAGAATCGTGCCCCGCAAGGCTTCTTCTCATGGGCTGGGCCACCCCTAGAGGTGTAGCCCATGTGGTCTGCTGTGGGTATCCGAGGTCGTACCCCCCACAGGTGCCCTCGCTGGGGCATCCAGGGACTACGCCATCGTGATCAGCCACAACCCTGACAAACGGCACCTACGCCGAGGCATCTAGGGACTACGCCATCATGATCAGCCACAACCCTGACAACGACACCTACGCTGGGGCGTCCAGGGACTACACCACCATGATTAGCCACAACCCTGACAACGGCGTCTCGACGAGGGGCGTTTCCCACTAAAGAAAGGCCACCACAAACGACAGCAAAGCCGATGACGCTCAGCACCATCCAGTGCACCCCCTCCTTCGGCGGAGGCGGCCCCTTCTCGACGAAGGCGGCCAACACCATCTCATCTATGTTGGATGACCTCCAGCTCGACATCGCACTCCAGATTCATACGAACGCGCTCGGCGAGAAGGAGAAAGAAGGAGAGGTAGCGGCTTAGGAATAGGTGAAGGAATGGGATGAGAGCTCCCCTCCCCCTCCCTATTTAAGGAAGAAGCGCAACAGCTGCGGAAAGGCGAAAGGTTGGGACAAAAAACTCTCTTCCTTCCCCTATTCAATGCAGATAGGAAATCGATACTGACAGGAATCTGAGGGGACATGCCTGGACCGATGGGACGCGCTCTAGTCGGCGAGACGTCGCTTGGTCAAATAGGACATTGCCTAGGCATGGCCCACCACTACCACGCACCGGGCGTGAGAATCAGGGCGCGCCCGCATGCAGGCGACTCTTCGCTTCCCCAGGCAGGACCATGGAATGACCCAATGATGGAACCCCCATCTAGGGGGCCCAATAGGCCTCCTAGATCAATCGGACAGCCTAGGTAAAATGATGAACGAACGACCGCTGAAAGATAAGCACCTCTGTTCACTTACTTTGCGTGTTAATTTCATTACCAAGCTTCTGACCTTGGCAACGGCAGACGGACATTGCTCGGGGGCTACAGAGAGTGTCTACTTGTTTAGACATCCTCATTGCCTGACCCCTCCTTATGTTGAAAAACCAGAGACACAGGGTACGGGTGTAAAACTTTGAGTAAAACTGGATGAACCGCTAGACCCTACGCCTCAGTGGCTATGGTGTTTTTGTTTACCAGCATAATTGAATTCATAGTCCCCCGTACCCCAAGCTTTTGCATCCACCTTCTTGAGAAGGTTTCAGAGGGGTCCGCCTATAGAATCTCCTTCAATGAGGAGCTATCAGGTTGCTTAAAGTCAATTGAACGGCTGGAATCGCCACTGAGAGACGAAAACAAAAAATTGCGCTGCTCATACAGGTCACGCCGGCCCCATCGTGAACGTCAGACTCTAACCCCGCACAAGCATGTCTGGTAAGAGCCTCTTGTCACTCATACTGCCAAGGTAACACTACCAACCCCCACTCTCGTTTCAATTAAATCGTACATTAAACCCATACATCTAAACGTTGCATATGCGATCGTCGCATCTCAACGTTTCATGTCACGCCACGAAGTGGCACTGACCTCATTCAATATGAGCGGCAATTGATTGAGGTTCGAAGGCCGGCCCGCAAAGGGCTCGAGGCCGCCTCATGTCAAACAGAGCCAGGAGAGAAAATCCAAGAGGAGCCCCAGCAGCCTTGCCAAACCCTGCTCAAAAGCGGATAGGGACATCTCGACCTTTCTCGTTCGATTCCAACCTTGAGCCAAACCCATAGAATCTACATCGAGGAGAGGCCAACGGGCCACCTGAGCCTATCGAACGGCTCGGGCATCTGCCGGGAGGCGGGTTAAGAAGTAGTGGAATGCCACATGAGGGCTCTACTGACCCCGTCAGCGAATGATGGACCCAGATTCCACACGAACATACCCATTAACGAGCTCATTGAGCATGACACTCGAGCCATCGAGGCAAGTGTCATCAACTCAGCCCCTCCGGTTGCGGAAACCGAGGATGGGGTGATGTACGAAACACAGCTGACCCCTATCAGACCCTAAGGGGCTCGGAGGCTCGAGCCGCTTGATCTAAGATCGAGAGACCGAGTTCGAAGGCTGACCCACGAAGGGTCCGAGGCCACCTCACGTCAAACAAGAGCCAGGGGAGAATACATAGATGAGCCTCAGCGGCCTTTGCCCAACCCGCATTGAGGTGGATAGGGTCATCTCAACCTTCTAGTTCAATCCAACCTTTAGCCAAGCCCATAGAATGCCCATTGAGGGGGAATCTGTTGGAAGGTAGGTCAAGGAGCAACGGAACGCCACCTGAGGGCTTTGCCGGCCCGGCCGCAAAGCAACAAGATCGGATTCCGTTCAAACATCCCTGTTAGCGAGCTCATTAGGCACGTCGCTCGAGCTGTCGAGGCAAGTGATGTCACCTTAACCCCTCTAGTTGTGGAAACCGTGGATAGGGCGACAATCACAAAACAAGCCGACCCTTGACCGAACCCCCACCATGCGCGGGGGCTTGGGGAAGGCCGGGCCAGCAATGAGACCAAACGCACGGTCACGGAATGATCGCCAAAATCCAAAGTAAGGGGTACATGCGAATACAAGAGTAAGTTCGCTACCCTTGCTCCAGTCTCTAGTAACATCCGGCCTCAGCGACCACAAGGGGTCGGATCTCACTCGGGGGCTGATAAAGGTATGAATACCTCCTTTTTTTCAAAATAGTCATTGCATCAGACCTTTTCCTCGCGTCGAGACTAGCGGCATGGTTTGTGGGAATAGATAAACGAGCATGCCTGGTAAGACTACAAAAAGCCCACACCCCAATGGCTATGGTAACTTTGCTCACCAGCACAATCAAAATTTCCCCTCATACACCTCGGGCCCTACAGTCTTAACGAACGAAAAGATTGGATCGCATAAACCTTTTTTCTCAAATGCAAAAGGGAAGAAAGTAAGATCAAACGAATGAAACAAAATTACAAAACTATTTTCAAACACGAAAAGCACCGACACTTGTCCACATATTACAGATAAATGTTTATCAAACTTATTCAACTAACTACTTCCTTAGAGGGAGAACTATGTCTTTTAGCCTGTCCACCAGGTTCTGCGCAATAGGAGTCACCGCCTTCTCAATCTCATCCAGCTCAGAGTTTGCGTAGCCGGGCATGAAGCCAAGGCTCATTGCCTCTAGGTTGATCTCTCGACCATAATGAGAGCGGGCAATGGCAAAGTCTTGGGTGATCCCAGCATGAAAGGCGTCCTCCCCTACCCGGCGCACCAACTGTCGATGTTTTGAACAAACACTAACCAGTAAATTTATAATTGTTGTGCGTTAGGCTCGAATTGTGTACTAAAGGACACAAGGTTTATACTGGTTTGGGCAGAATATCCTACTTCTAGTTCGCTGTTGCTCGTGTTATCAGTACCAAAAAAGGTTCATAGTAGGGGGTACAAACGGTCAAGAGAGGGACATGTCCCAAGTCTCTGATGGAAAGGTCAAAAGGACACTAAGAGCTAGGTTGTTGCTTGGCTGTGTGTTGCATGTTGACTTGGTTCATTGTCTTGTGTATCCAAAACCAACCATCCCTTAGTGTGGCGCCCTGCCCTCCCTTTTATAGACCAAGGGGGAGCAAGGGTTATAGATGAGAGAAAGAGAAAAAAACCAAAGGTAGAGAAGGTCCTTTGAAGGAGCTGGGTCTTCCTTTTCCCCTGTGCCTGCCCTGCTAACATGGCACACCATGGCAGAGATGGCGTGTTCACTGATCCTTATAGGGCCATGCCCTAGCATCTTTCAGCAAGTGGGTGCGTCCCATCCTACACCGGCAGATGGTGCGGTGTGCTAGAGAGCCGAGCTATGACCCTGTAGGGAGTAGATGGGAAAGTGACCATACGTCTATCACTATAGATGATGTGAGCTTAGCCTTGGATCATAGTGGTTGTCGTATGCTTGTGTTAGTATCCGCATCCGAGGGCTGATGGCGGCGCCTACAATACTGTGGGACAAAAGTCAGCGCCTACAACACTATTCGGGCTCTATCAGGTTGGAAAGGGCCTGAAGTGCTTGTCTTGTTGTATCCTAATAATACCTTCCTATAGGCATGCAGGGCATGGCCCTTGGTACTGTGGTTGACTCGAACATCCTATCGTATCCTGTGCTCATCTTCATGAAGGAGCAGGGTGCAGTCATCGGGCGAGGCGGAGCTAGCCCTGAGACGTCAGGTGAGGCAGAGCTTGCCCTCAGACATCGGGTGAGGCGGAGACAGCCCTCGGACGTTGGGCAAGGCGGAGCCTGCCCTCGGACATTGGGTGAGGCAGGGCCTACCCTTAGCCGTCGGGTGAGGCGGGGCCTGCCCTCAGTCATCAAGCGAGGCGGAGCCTGCCCTCGGACGTCAGGCGAGGCGGAGTCTTAGCCCTTTGGGGTCGGGCGAGGTGGAACCAATCTTCCGTTGTTCGGGCAAGAAGTGTAGTAGCATTCTTGCCTAACCAGAAGAGTAAACGTTCGATGGTTATTAATTCCACCACATTGGGTACCTCGATATCAGGTCCCCGATAGTAGCCCCCGAGCCCTTGGGCGATTCAGATAGAATCGCCCGGGGGGTATTTTGACTTGCCAGAGAGTGCGTGTGAGTGCACCCGACGGGTGTAGCCCCTGAGCCCCTAGGTGATTGAGGCAGAATCACCTAGGGGGTATTTCAATTCACCAGAGGGTGCACGCGAGTGCACCCATTGGGTGTAGCCCCCGAGCCCCCGGGTGATTCAGATAGAATCGCCCAGGGGGTAATTTCGGACCCTTCGCGGGTATGGCTGTGAGATTTGGTTCTTGTCAACTAGACGGTTTATAGGAAACCCTTGTATCCATGGGGATTCATCCAGGGTTAGCCCGATTGGGATTTGATTGCGCATCGAGGTTTCCTTGAGGCTTGTCTGCCTGAGTTCCGGCCACCCATGGGCCCATCCCTCGTTGGGACGGCCGTCGAGACTGTTAGGCCGGCCCTTGAACTCCTGGGCCCTGGTGGGCTAGAGAAAAGCTTTTTGACTCGTATCCCCTCTATGGGAAAAGAGTCCTGGTTAGCCTAGGGAAGGCAAAACGTCCATCGTGATTTTGGTGGGAAAGGATAGGGATCACGGGCGCATATCCCATGATGTGACGTAGTGGCATATCATGGTAGGCTCAGAGACCTAGGCGGGTGGTTGCCCTTCTCGCATCCATCGCCCCTATAAAACCGAGGGGTTCACCCCTAGGGTTCCGTACTTTGCCTCCTCATCTTTGCATCGACAACCTCCGCCGCCAATCGCCTAAGCCTCCCGCACTCATATCACAGCCACCATCAAGCTCGCATCCGCATCGTAGCCACCGTTAAACTCGCATCCACCCCCCTCCCAATCCTTTCAATGGAGCCATGGTGCAGATCCAACATCACCCCTCAGCACTTGGAGGGCCTTGTTCGCTATGGCCTCCTTCTCCCACTGATCGCCACCGAGGAGTGGTGGCTTCCTGGCAATGAGGACGAGTCATCGCAACCCGAATAGTATGTCATGTCCTTTGCTCCCTTCCACGAGTAGGGATTCGCTGTACCTACTCACAAGTTCCTTCGGGGGCTGTTGAATTACTACCAAGTGGAGTTGCAGCACCTTACTCCTAATGGGGTCTAGCACATTGTGGCGTTCGTCGCCCTATGTGAGGGGCTCCTGGGGATTAGTCCCCACTTCGACCTATGGCGGTATCTCTTTGCCGTCAACCTGTCGAAGAAGCGGGTTGGGAAGCATGAGCTGAGTGTGCCGACAGGATGTGCCAGCATTCATCTCTGCAACAACCGAGTAAATGAATACCCGTCGATGCGTCTGTTGACCTCCAACAAGGGGTGGCATTCGCTTTGGTTTTACGTCAAGGACGACGTTGCTGCCCCCTTGCTAGTGTTCTCCGGGCGCATCATCGAAGAGGTCCCAGGGTCGTGGAAGTAGGGTGTCTTGGACAAAGACAAGAAGTGGATCAAGGACCACCTTGCCACCCTCCAAATTCTGAAGGAGAGGGGCATGAAGGGATCGGGGATCATCAGCACCTACCATACATGGAGGGTGGCGCCACTGATGAGCCACGTGCTTCCCCTGTACCTAATGGCGCCTAGGGCATCGCTTGAAGGGATGGCACTTGTCGATGAAGAGCTCCCCCCACTAAAGTGGTGCAGCGCATCAAGGAGGCGATGGAGCTTGTGAAGGACAACGCTGGCGTTGTCCTTGATTTCATGTATCTGGTGCTGGGGCATCCCCTAATGTGGCCGGAACTAGGGTTCATCGACTTCATAAGTTATTTTCCCCTATGTCTCCTTTTTTCTTAAATTCCTGGCCCCTTGATGCTAACCTTGGGATAGCGAGACCAGCCACGGAGACTAGTCCTCGAGGATAGCCCGGCTCTACTACCGAAGGACCGGATCCTGACGACAGCGAATAGCACTGTGGCCGAGTGGGATAGGAAGACGAGGGAACTCAAAAGAAGAAGATGCTATGGAAGTAGCAAGCATGGGAGCGAGGAGAGGAGACATGCAGTGATGACGACGATGACGATGATGATGAGGAGTTCAACGAGGTAGTTGCCGATGTGGAGTGGGATGTCCTAGAGGGCGAGGATTCGCTAACAGACACCCGCTTGCCCACGCAGGGACCCTTCCCGTTCTATGCAGAGGGAAGTGAGTCCGTGAGGCCAGTGGAGACGGGTGAAAGCATCTAGGCCCCTAGTTGGGTTTCGGTGATTAATGACAATACGTGATAACTGTGACTAACATGTGTTTTGTAGAGGCAATTAAGTTCGGTCACGGTAATGGAGATCGATTGGCAATCATGGTGGTCATACCCCTATGATGGAAATTGTTTTGGTTTTCAAAGGATGGACGACAAGGTTAAGGATGGACTTGTTCTAAGTGGCGTTTGGTGTTGAAGATACACTTAGAGTAGTTTAGGACTTTGTTTTTCCTTTGGCTGTACTATTAAGGGGGGTATGGACGGGTGGCTTGACCTAGGTGAGTCTAGTGAATTAGGTGTGGTGCACACTTGCTAAATCTAGCACTAGGTAGCTCCAAAATAGCCCTTAGATCCATTGGAGCAAACTTCATTCATGTATGATTGAGAGTTGGAAGTGAATGGAGGGTCAAATACTAACCAGACGCTGGCTCTGGTGTGATCAGATTCTGGCGTAGAGTCCGGTCAGTTCATTTGATCAAGGTGAAGTCGTCTAGAAGTGACCGGACGCTAAGAGGTGAGTGACCGGACGCTGAGGGCCAGCGTTCGGTCGACTCCAGTAAGGTTCTAGAGAGGGAAAATCACGATCGGACACGTCCGGTCTGTGCTGACCGGATGCTGTCCAGTGCCCGGTCACCACTTGATCACTGGAATTTGGGGTGAACTGACCGGAGCGTCTAGTCACCCCGCAGAGGCACATAATGGTTCATTTTTTAGCCGGTATTAGAAATACTTCCTCCATTCGTGTGTGGGGGTGCTTTTGCTTATTCCAACAGCTGAGAAACACCTTTGAGAGTGCCAAGAAGAGCAAGGTCCTAGTGAGGTGATTGAGATTTGAGAATCCCAAAGAGAGCCCTCATTAGTGAAAGCAAGAGTAGCAAAGTGTGCATCCACCCTTCTCATTAGGCTTGTCATGGTCAAGTGAGAGTTCGTGCTTGTTACTCTTGGTGATCACCATCACCTAGATGGCTTGGTGGTGATTGGGAGCTTGGTGATCATCCGGAGAGCTTGTGGATGACCCAACTCAAGTTGTGAGTGGTTGTGGGTGATTCACCACGATGGAGTGTCGAAGAATCAACTCATAGAGAGCACTTGATCCGAGCTACACCCTTGCGTGGGTGCTCCAACGAGGACTAGTGGGGAGTGGCGACTCTCTGATATCTCGGCAAAACATCGCCGTGTTCCTCCTTCTCTCTTTACTTTGAGCAATTCAATTCTTGTCTTTACATTCATAGAATTGTCATGCTAGAGTAGGATTGGAACTTAGGTTGCAAGACTTTTTGTGCGGTAGAACAATTAGAAACACTTTCTAGGCACAAGGGGTTAATTGGGCTAACCATAGGATTTAATTATTGCAAAGAAATTTAGAATTAGCCCAATTCACCCCCTCTTGGGCATCTTGATCCTTTCAATTGGTATCAGAGCCTCGTGCTCACGTATTTAGGCTTAACTGCCTAGAGAAAGATGTCTCACAGGGATGGACCTCCTCCTATCTTTGAGGGGGATGATTTTCCTTATTGGAAAATCTGCATGGAGGCGTATCTAGAAGCTCTAGACGTTGGAATACTTAGAGCCGCCTCACAAGGCTTCCCAAAACCTCGGGATGCTACACACCTACAAGGCAATGAGGTGAATTATGAGAAATGGAATGCAAAGGCTCGAAACACCATCTTTAGAGGCCTTTGCAAAGATGTGTTCAACTGGGTGAGGAACCACAAAGACGCCCATGTACTATGGTTAGACGTTTGTGCGCTCCATGAGGGAACAAAGAGTGAGCGTGAGGAACGCTATCATCTTGTCATGAAAAAGCTTAACTCTTTTGAGATGCTTCCTAAAGAATGTGCTAATGAGATGTACTCACGTTTGAATGTTCTTGTAGAGGAAGTTAGTGGGCTTGGACTTACTCAAATGCAACCATCCGATGTTGTAAGAAAGATTTTGAGTGTCCTCCCCATTGACAAATATGGGCATATTGTGACCGTGCTCCATCAAGGTGATCTTTCCACCGCTACACCGACACATATTGGGAAAGATCAATGCTCATGATATGTACATGCACATCACACCACAAGATGGCTCATCCTCTACCAAGAAGAAAGACAAGGACTTAGCATTCAAAGCTAGTCAAGAGAAGGGCAAAGCAAGGCTTGAGTATGAGAGCTCAAGTGATGATGAAATTGATGATGCAAGTCTTGCTCTCATGGTGAAAAGAACCACCAAGATGCTAAAGAAGCTCAACAAGAGTGGCACCAAGTTTGATGGCAAGAAGAAGTTCTTCACAAGCTCTAGAAGGAAGCCAATCTTCGAGATGGATTGCTACAATTGTGGAGAACTTGGTTATCTAGCACACCAATGCACCAAACCCAAGAAAGACAAGTACAAGAACAAGTACAAGGGCAAGAAAGATGACTCAAGCAATGAAGAAGAAGATGAGAAGAAGAAAAACAAGCCATACAAGAAGAGAGACGGCAAGAAGAAGGACTTCCACAAGAAGAAGAAAAGTGGAAAGGCATACATCGTCGGAGATTGGCTCACGGACATTTATTCATCAAGTTGCTCATCCGATGATGATAGTGATAATGAGAAGGCGGCCGCCATTGTGATTGACTCCCCATCATCTTCACCAACACCACTGCTATCATCCTCTACACACCTATGCCTTATGGCCAAGGGTGAATGAAAGGTATCAAAGATGATGATAGTAGTAGTGATGATCTTGTTAACAATGACGATTGTGATAGTGATAGTGATGATGATGAATTTGAATCACCTTCATATGATGAACATGTCAAATTGCTAAACAAATATACTAGGATCATTGGAAAGACTAGAGCTAAGAATGACAAGCTAGAAGCTAAGAATGATTCTCTTTTAGCTAAATGTGATGTAGTGGAAAAGGCTAATGTTGAGCTTAGAGAAGCAAATGATGCTATATCATCCAAACTCAAGGAGCTCAAATCTTCTAAGAAAGAGCTTAAAGAAAAACATGATAAACTTGAGTGGATGCATAAAGAGCTCATCACTAGCCACAACAAGCTAAAAGAAGAATATACCACTCTTAAGATTAATCATGATAGTCTTGTCATTGCTCAAGAATTTCTATCCAATGAGCCACATGATGCTACTAACAATGTTGTTAAGATTGATGTAGCTACATCATGTGATGATTTGGTCATTGAGAGCACTGAGCAAAGTTCTAGTAGCAAGGGCAAGCAAGTGGTTGAGGCCGATGATTATGATGAGTTTGTCAAGCTCAAGAATGATAATGAAAAGCTCAAGAAAGATCTTGAAGAGATCAAAAGCCACAACACTATTGTGCTAGAAACTCTTGATCATGATGGTGATTTGATTCTTGAGAATGAGAAGCTCAAAGAAGAAAACAAGAAGCTCAAGGAAGACAAAAACAATGATGCTCTCAAAGAACAGAACAAGAAGCTCAGGTTGGAGAAAGAGCATCTCAAGATTGGATTGAGCAAGTTCACTAGAGGCAAGCATCTTTAAAGTGAGCTACTAATGAACACCGTCATGAAGATGGATAGAAGTGGCATTGGGTGCTTGGCAAACCAAGAGAAGAAGGCTCAAGCTCAACAACAACACAAGTCAAAGCCAAAGCCAAAGAGATGTTTTGAGTGTGGATAAGAAGGCCACTTTGCCCATGAGTGCCAAACTCCACCACCACAACCCTTGCCCAAGCATGCTAGACCTTTTGCCTTCAATGCTCATTACATGCTTAGAAAGGATTCTAGTGGGAAGATGAAAGTCATCTTCTTAGGACCTCCAAACAAGAATAGGCCTAAGAAAATTTGGGTAGCAAAGTCACTTGTTGAGAAGGTGAAGGGCCCTCAACAAGTTTGGGTTCCTAAAGCTTGATCTCTTGTGTGTAGGTGAACTACAAGACCAGTGGAAGTCATTGGGTTATTGATAGTGGTTGCACACAACATATGATCCGGTGATCCTCGTATGTTCACCTCACTAGATGAAGAAGTAGATGGACAAGAAAGAATCACATTTGAGATAACTCAAAGGGCAAAATGGCAATATCAAATGATCATTCTATCTCAATGCTATATGTTGCTTCATTGAGCTTCAACTTGCTATCCATTGGATAATTGTGTGATCATGGCTTCCAATGCTTGTTTACCGAGAAGGAAGTTGTTGTATCTAAGAAGGATGATGATCGAGTGATATTTAAAGGATTTAGATACAACGATCTATATCTAGTGGATTTCACCTCTGAAGATGCTAACTTGAAGACATGCCTATTCACCAAAACAATACTTGGGTGGCTATGGCATAGAAGACTTGCTCATGTTGGGATGAGCTCACTCAAGAAGCTAATGAAGAATGATTTGGTGAGAGGGTTGAAGGATGCGAAGTTTGAGAAGGACAAGCTTTGTAGTGCATGTCAAGCCAGAAAGCAAGTTGCAAATACTCATCCAACCAAAGCTTTCATGTCAACCATAAGAGTGCTAGAACTCCTTCACATGGACTTATTTGGACCAACAACATACAAGAGTTTGGGAGGAAATCTTTATTGTCTTGTGATTGTTGATGATTACTCAAGATACACATGGGTATTCTTCCTTCATGACAAATCTGAAGTTGCATCTTGCTTCAAGTAGTTTGCCAAGAGAGCACAAAATGAATTTGAAGTGAAGCTCAAGAAGATTAGAAGTGACAATGGGAAGGAATTTGACAACACAAACATTGAAGCCTATTGTAATGAAGTTGGGATCAAACATGAGGTCTCCGCAACATATACTCCTCAACAAAATGGTGTAGTTGAGAGAAAGAACCGGACATTGATCACTCTTGCAAGAACAATGCTAGATGAGTACAACACCCCCGAAGCTCTATAGGTGGAAGCTATCAACACCGCATGCTATGCATCCAACTGCCTATTCCTTCAAAAGTTCCTTAGCAAGACACCTAATGAGTTGCTCAATGGGAAGAAGCCGGACATCTCCTTCTTTAGGGTGTTTGGTTGCAAATGCTACATCTACAAGAAGCGACAACACCTAGGGAAGTTTCAAAGACATTGTGATATTGGTTTTCTTGTTGGTTACTCATCAAAGTCCAAAGCATATAGAGTATTTAATCATGCCACTGGCTTGGTTGAAGAAACATATGATGTGGAATTTGATGAATCTAACGGCTCCCAAAGAGCACATGAGAATCTTGATGATGTAGGTGATGAACCATTGAGGAAGGCTATGAAGAACATTCTGGTTGGAGACATCAAGCCTAAAGATGATGAAGATGATGTACAAGTGATTGATCCACCTTCTTCATCAAATGTGCCACAAGATGGTGAAAAAGATGGGAGAGTAGAAAATGAAGATACTCATGTCTCCCATGAGCAAATGGTGGTACAAGCACAAGATGTTGATGCTCCACAACCTCCCCCTCAAGTGGTCAATAGAAGAAATACACCTCTACTACAAGATCATCCGCAAGATCTCATCATAGGGAGTCCACCAAAGGGTGTAATGACTCGCTCATAAAAACTTGCTTCATTTATTGCACATCACTCTTTTGTCTCTTGTTTTGAGCCTACCAAGGTAGAAGAAACTCTTCAAGATCCGGATTGGATAAATGCCATGCATAAAGAGTTGAACAACTTCACCCGTAATGAAGTTTGGACTCTTGAAGAGCGACCAAAAGGTGCAAGAGTCATTGGAACTAAGTGGGTGTTCTGAAACAAGCAAGATGATCAAGGTGTTGTTGTGAGGAACAAGGCAAGACTAGTAGCAAAGGGGTTCTCTCAAGTTGAAGGTTTGGATTTTGGAGAGACCTTTGCATTGGTTTCAAGACTAGAAGCCATCCGTATCCTCCTTGCATATGCATCACATCATGAATTGAAATTATATCAAATGGATGTGAAAAGTGCATTTTTAAATGGCTTTGTTAATGAACTAGTCTATGTTGATCAACCTCCCGGGTTTGAAGACCCTAGATATCCTAATCATGTTTATAGGTTGTCCAAGGCATTATATGGGCTTAAGCAAGCCCTAAGAGCATGGTATGAGCGCCTTCAGGACTTCCTCAGTAAGAAGGGCTTCACCATTGGGAAGGTCAACACCACACTATTCACCAAGAAGTTTGATGGGCACATCTTCATTTGTCAAGTGTATGTTGATGATATCATCTTTGGATCATCCAATGAAGATTCTTGCAAAGAGTTTGGTGAATTGATGTTGAAGGAGTTCGAGATGTCAATGATTGGGGAGCTTACATTCTTCCTTGGTTTTCAAGTCAAGCAAATGAGAGAAGGGATTTTCATCTCTCAAGAGAAATATACAAATGATCTTCTCAAGAGATTCAAGATGGATGAATGTAAGTCAATCAAGACACCAATGCCAACTAATGGACATCTCAACCTAGATGAGGGAGGTAACATGGTTGATCAAACTCTCTACCGCTCTATGATTGGTAGTTTGTCATATTTAACCGCATCTAGGCCTGACATCATGTTTAGTGTGTGTATGTGTGCTAGATTTCAAGCTAATTCTAAGGAAACTCATTTGATTGCCGTTAAAAGAATCCTTAGGTATCTTAAGCACACACCAAGCATTGGCCTTTGGTATCCCAAAGGAGCTAGATTTGAATTAATTGGCTATTCCGATTCGGATTATGCCGGTTGCAAAGTTGATAGAAAAAGCACATCTGGAGGGTGTCATTTGCTTGATAGATCACTTGTGTCTTGGTCCTCCAAGAAACAAAATAGTGTGGCTTTGTCCACCACCGAAGTGGAATACATTGCCGTGGGTGCTTGTTGTGCACAAATACTTTATATGAAACAAACTTTGCTAGACTATGGTATAGTTCTAGAAAAAGTACCTCTCTTGTGCGACAATGAAAGTGCGGTAAAACTTGCAAATAATCCGGTTCAACACTCTTGCACCAAGCACATAGATATCCGCCATCACTTTCTTAGAGATCATGTTGCTAAGAATGATATTTCACTAGAAGGTGTAAGGACCGAGGATCAATTGGCAGATATCTTCACTAAACCGCTAGATGAGGCAACATTTTGTAGATTGCGGAATGAGCTCAATGTTCTTGATTTTAGCAGCTTCACTAGAAAATGAGCTTGTGTTGTCCCTTGCATTGCATTGTAATATACAACATGTTTACTTTATGGTAATACACATAGGGCTTGTCTAACATGGTTAAGATAACCGCCGAAAAGCGTGTGAAGAAGCTTAACCTTGGATCAAACTTGACAAGCAACTGGATTCACTTTCAAGTATTGCATTGCATATGCATGAATGTTGCTTTGTCATTTATCTTAAATTGCCCTCTTATTGACTATTTTCTTAAAAAGAATTATAGCCTAAGGCAAAATATTTTGAAAATTTTGAGGGATTGAGAGAGGTCACTCACATCTGTCCCAATTGGTGTTTATTTGGAACTTATTGAAGTTGGGACTTGATTGGGAACAGGCAGCACGAAGGACATTGAAGATTTGCTAGAAAAGAGTGACCGGACGCTACACCGGACTCTGAAGTCTAGTGTTCGGTTAGTTCACAGGAGGTGAACTGCTGCTGAGAAGGAGTGACTGGATGCTAAAACTGAGCTTTCCTAGAGTCCGATCAGATGGCGATCTAGCATTCGGTCAAGCGAAGAAGACAAAGTCAGGATCGACCAGACTCTGGCTGCGTCCGGTCAGTGGTGATCGGACATGTCCGGTCACAATTCTAGGGGTTTGACCTCTCTAGAATCGACCGGACGCTGGGTGGCATCGTCCGATCGCTACCACCGGAGCGTCCAGTCAGTAGAAAACGTGCTAGATTCAAACTCTTACCTCATTTTCCTTTTCTATCATGGTCAAGGGCCACCATATAAGCCAACCACCGCAGCGCCACCTTAACCTAGCCCTGCATCGCGCTGACTTCGCCGTCTCGAGCCACCACACCATGCCTTAGCCGCCTATCCACCAGCGCCGCTCCTGCTCACGCCATCTGTTCCACGCCGCCACACAGTGCCTCCCCACGTTAGCACCGCCGCGCCCTGCCTACGCCGCCGAACAGCGCGCCCACGCAGCTCCAGCGACGCCGCTATGCCAGTGCCCTAGCACCGCTTCGCTCTACACCAACGCCGCCACCGAGCGCCAAAGCCCTAGCTCATGCTAGTGCCTCCCCTACCACATTGCTCCACATGATAGTACCTACATTGCATTGCTCGGCCACCGGACTTCGCCACTATCATAGAACCGACCAATTTATAAGAGTACAAGTACAATGGCAGCCCGCAAGCGGTCGTACTGTCATACTTGAACCCATATAAACCCGGTAGTCCATCGAGTACCACGACGGGTCTCGATAAACAATTTACAACAACCAAGATCGTACAGGATTCAACATACATGCCACATCTTACATAAAGTTCATAGATACATTTCGTCATCAGAGTACAAATAAAAGTTATTACAAACCGAGTTTGATAATTAAAGCGGAAGCAAATAAGTTCGAAAATAAAGTTTCCAACATAGTTTGATACAGTGCCAAATAAGATCACGGTCCATAAAAGCAAGGATAGGAATTAATAAAGAAGCCTACCCAAGGCTTACTCCTCATCCACGGCGGGATAGAAGCAACTCTTGCAATAACCATGATACACAGTGCCATCTGCAACAATGGGAAAATAAACCCTGAGTACGAGAAGGTACTCAGCTAGACTTACCCGTCATGAACCAGAAAAAAAATTGACTCCAAGGATTATGCAAGGCTGTATAAGTGGACGTAACTTGACAACATTTTTGCATAAAAGCACTTGAATCATGGTATAGTTACAATTTTGTTATCAGGTTATTTATAGCTATCCACTTCTAGATTAGCAACTATCCTATGCCAAACATGTGGTATATCATTTAGAAGCATACAATAGTAACCATAGCAGGTATTATAATTCCATATTCATCCGAACCATCATGTTTCATAACACAGTTACTACGATGTTGGGACTAGCCAAGTTTCTCACTATCCGGGAGAGACGGTGATTCGAATCGATTTCAACCAGCTGGGAATTTATTCCTAACACAAACCCAGGTCTACCAGCCACGATAGCCTTAGGTCACCTTTGGTACAACTCAGGTACACATTTCGTGGGTCCGTACCGTGCCGCACAATCTGGAACACCAGATGCCAGGATGCTCAGGCCAAGACTGCCCTTGGGCTCAGTCTGATCGTTCCCCGGAAGGAGCGCACAACAGAACAGTTCCCGGCCTGAGTTGAATTACTCGGCTTCGCGGTCGGAACGAGTTATCTGGCCAGCTAAGTGAGAGGCATGCGTTCAATCTTGTCAGAAGCACCAACAACGGTACGGTCCTTAATCGACACAGATGGGGATAAATCCACACCCAAGACCTCCATGTCTTGTTGATTCTCTATCGACTTCTCGTCCGGTCTCGATTTACTTTTACCCCATGGTTCTGTTCCACGATAGCAGATATAGCCAACCGTGCTCCGGTATCCACCTACATCTCGCAGGTGACAGGACATCACCCGACTTCTACCGGTCTAAGCATGGCTAAGCATATATTCGATCCTGGACCTATACCGGTTAAAGGTGTAATATCTGGACAAGGAATTTATATGCATCAAGTGGTTCCATTCAACTCTTATAACCTAATGCATCAATCATAAGTACTTAAGTAAACATTTGTAAATTACGAGGAGACTTATAATGCTCCAGGGCTTGCCTCGCAGAAAGGAAGTAGGGCGGTGGTTAGGACACTCCGGAAGCTCTTCAGGGTTCTGCTCCACGCCTTCGGGAGCTGCGGCTTGCGGATCCTCCTGCTGGTTCCCTTCCTCTGCTTCTTCGAATTCCAGCAACGTGATCTCTTCCTCCGATCCTAGATGCATGAATATGGCATAAGCATTACGAATGCATATATGTTAACAAGTGCATCATGTTTATTGAGTAGGTGCATATCTCTTCTCGATTATTAAATAACTACTTCTACAATGCATCGACTTTGCCACAAAATAGTAGCTACTTGTTTCACTCATAACTGGAGTTCTACTAATCCAAACACAGTGATCCTAGACTTTCTGGAAAGCTTATCAAATTCTCTACAACTTTGTTATTAACTATTTTTATAGTACACATCATTTTCAACATGCAATTCATCAAATTCCAGAATCTGTCCGGAAACTATTCAACATGCAATATAAAGTAACGATACTTCTACTTTATGTAATCATTCCAAATTTGACAACATAAAATCTACCAACAGTGTAAGCATACCAAATACAGTTAAGATAATATAATGGTGAAGCCCCAAACTATTTATTTAAATGCCTTTATTATTTCATTTAGATATCTAGGTTAAATAATAAACACATATCAGATGTACTTCATAAATTCTCAAAAATTTACAGTGACTTACTAATGCTATCAAAGGACTACTATAAAAATTTCATGACATTTTACCAAGTAGAACATCCTATGCAAAAATGACAAGGCAGCAAGGCTTGAAATAGCATAAATGGAAAACCCTATTAAAAAGTGTCAAGCAACAGATTTCCTATTTTTCTTAGCATCCATATACTACTAGGATTACCTCCAAAAATTTTCATGAATTTTGGATTCATAAATAATTTATAAAAATTTACACAAGGATTAACTATTCATAAAAGAAAAATCTATAACTATAGATCTACACATGCACTGGTCCTCAAATTTTTACCAGAGTTCATATATGCTAAGACTAGCTTACCACAAAAATTTCATAATTTTTGGAGCACAGGAACTCTAGATATAAAATAAACAAATTTGAATGCATTCAAAAGCACATTTCAAATCCCTATTTAAATCTCCAAAAATTTCTACTGTACAAGTCAAGAACATATTTTTCCTAAATACTACACTTCCTAAGGAACACTAACAAATTTATTTCACAATTTTTAGAGCCAGCAAACTGAAGATACAAAAATTACAAAAACATATGAAATCTGCATTCAAACTGAACTGGCTTTACAACATGGAGTCGCTAACCGGTGGGACCCGCTGGTCAGTTGACCCCACCTATCATTGAGACGGAAACAGAGCCGGCGGCGCTACTCTATGGACATGGCCAGAGCTCGCCGACGGCGAACTTGCCGGCGGTAACATCTTCATGGCGTGACCTACTCGACCTAGCGCATCTAATGAGCCACTTGGCCGGCCCTATCGTTGACGCGAGTGACGACGGCGGCGGCAATGGCGGAGCGGCGAGGCGGGACCATGGCGGTACGCCAGTGGAGGCCACGGCAAAGCACAAAAGTGCGCGGACGAGCATCCCTAGGCTCAGGCGAACCTAACGCGCAAGGTTACACGGGCTACGGTGGAGGGAGGTGCCCCAGCCATGGTGACGGGCGCGGCGGGGATGCTCCGGCGAGCTAGCGCATGGTGTTGCTACTTACCAGGTGCGGTCAGCGAGCGCGGGCCGAGGCAGTGAGTCACTGGAGCTCAGGTGGAGGTGTTGCGGTGGCAGAGGAGAGACGAGGGCAAGCTGGCGTTGGCTACGGTGGCAGCGGAGCTGCTCGGCGCTGTGGGAGCTGCGACGGCGAAGGAGGAGCGGGGAAACTGAAAATGGGGTGCGGGATGGCTCGGGCAGGCGCTGGCGGGGTTAAGGCCGCGTTCAGGCACGTCGTGGCCTGCGCGGTCAGGGCAACAGCGACGCGCGGCCGTCGCCGCGGACACGCGGCGCGCGGGCTCTGCCGGTGGTCGGCCACTGAACGGCGTCGGTTCATTTCGATTCCGTCGCGCGCGTATTAGCCTGACAGCGAGAATTGATGATGATTTAACAGCTAATCCGTAGCTCCAATGTGCAAACACTTTAAACCAAAATGATAAAACAATGTACCAGCTACAACTTTCGTTCAAGAATCTAGTTCTAATTCGCAACCGAGACGGAGTAAAATCATGCTCAAGGTCAGCTTGTCAGGCTGTCAGTGATCCAGGACTTAGAAAAATTCGTTAAGTGTTGAAAGCTTGATTTTGCTGGTTTTTGTGGGACCCATTCAAGCATGTTAGAAGCTAAATCATTCCATGACCTAAAAATAAAAGTTGTTATTTATGTCAAACACTACAACTTTGCTTTAGTCATCTCCTCCATGCAAGGTCTCTAACACCTAGTTCAACTTTAGTCAAACATGTCACTTTTAATTGATGATACACATCAAAGCATGGCTTAATGACCTTTTTACCCCTAACCATGAATATCAAAGTTGTTCATAATGATACTCTAAACATGTTTAAGCAATTTGCAAGGTCCTTCAATCATTTCATGTAGTAGTCACTCATAGGCCCATTTAAAGTAATCACATGAAACATGACTTAAGGACTTGATCATGGAAAATGACATTCATGAACCATGTTCCAATTGTGAACCTAAGCATTGCCAAAAGATTTTTGGTGACTCATATTAACCAAGTACATGTGTCCACTCATGATCATATGCACAGACACATGGAGACATGAAATAACAAGAAAGGTTGCATATGTTAATGAAACATGCGATAATAAGCAAATGTTGCAGATGTTTCAATCAAATGTTTCAATTGTAAATGCTTGTTTATGAATGCGTGATGATCATGCTCATGTTATGCAAGTCAAGTTATGCAAGGCTAACACCTGAGGTGTTACAGCCACCCTAACCCTAGCTTCAGTGCCGACCCGGTGGTTCTCCGTGATCCGTTCCTTGTTCTTCGGTTCGCTGGTTCGTCAGGTAGCAAGCCTTCGGTTCCAATTTTGTATCTAATTGTTTGCTTCTTAGGGTTTCGCATCTCTAGATGTTTATTGTTATTATTTATAAATCTGATCTATTCTAACGTGTAGCGAGTCGGTGTTTCTGAGGTCTCATTGGCAGTTGTCAGTCAACTCAGGGCCAAGCTCGCGAGTATGCATCGAGGCCAAGCCTTGGATGTGACAGTTGGCAGTTGATCTTTATCAGTGGTAGTTGCTCTTTTTCAGATCTATTAGATGGCTCATGTCAAGAATGTCGAAGGTGGTCCCGGTGATGGGGATCCGAGGCCCCCGCCTCGCCAGCCAGTAGATTCAAAAGGCAAGGCAACGAAGAAGCTAGCAACAAAGAAGCGGAAGTACCCTGATGCAGATACAGCAAGAGCAGCCGTAGTTGCAGAGGCCACAGATCATGCTAAGAAAGGAGGTGCTCAGAGTGGTGTTGTTATTGCAGATCAGCTCTCACAAGCAATGAGGGCTGCACTTGAGCATGTTGAGCGCCGTCATGGTGGTCTAGTTGGGACTGTCATGCTTGTGGGATGGCGAGTTGTCTTGGATGAAAGTCAGCCTCAGGGGGAGTCACAATAGGAGCCATAGCCAGTAGTGTAGACTCAGGATGGAGAGCAGGCATAGGAGACAGAGCCGGCACCTTAGCCACAACTACGCTGCTCTAGTCATACCCATGCTCCAGTCACACCAAGGATAGAGACACAGTGGAGGGGCTCTCGTCCACCACCTAGACCACAGGGTTCGCCTCCAGTGACACATCTAGACTTGAGGGCTGCCACGGCCAAGCAGGTTCAGCAGCTCATATTTTTTGAGTTTGAGCAGTGGTTTTTGCTGAGGCGGGGTGAGCGTGCATCAAAGGGCTTCTACACACCACTGCAGGAGGATTTCTATAATGCATATCTTAACAATGGAGCTGTATTCAGATCACAGAGGATGTGTAACATTGAGTCCATTATAGCAACAGCTAGAGAGCATATTCGGCCTTACCTATCCTACTTGCCAGGGCTGACAGACTTACTTGGACGGACCGGCTTATATGTTCCATCTTGGGTCCATGAGTTCTATGCTACACTTTGGATTGACCCACACCACAGATTTATACACTTTGCATTCAGAGGCAGAGATTATAGGCTGATGAGCACTAGGGTCAGGGAGATTCTCAGGCTTCAGGAGCAGCCTGTCTGGCTACATGAGGTTTGCTATGGACAGACAACGCCTCCTAGATGCCCACATGGCAGTATGGTGCCCCCTACAGATTTGGTCCGCCATTGCTTCATAGAGCCATTTGGCGAAGGGTCGAGCAGGACACCTAGTGATCTCACTCCTACTGCTAGAGTGCTTGAGGCTATCATGAGGAGGACACTGCTTCCTAGGATGGGATATCGTGAGGGCTTGACTCGCATACAATTATGGCTTCTCAACTCTCTGATGTAGCAGACTATATTTGACATCTGGGATCTCCTTCTATTAGAGATGGAGGATAATATTGTAGAGGGGTTCAGAGGTCATCATCAGTTGCCCTATGCCCACTGGATCACCTTTCTTATTCATAGGGCAGTTACAGTGAGTCCACCTGAGATGCTAGCTGAGTACAGTGGTGCTATGACAGAGTTCCCTACATATAACATGACTCAGATGGCCCGTCATAGTAGACCAAAGGCACCTAGTCAGCCACGCCGTTGTCCAGATGTGCTAGAGTTTGCAGCCCAGCAGGATGAGACCATCAGGGGCATTGCAGCTATAGAGGAGGAGTAGCTTGATGTTCAGTAGGAGGGTATAGTAGAGAGTGACCCCAGTGATAGCTTAGATGATGACTACCTGGCTATCCATCAAATGCCTCCACAATGACATGATGCTGAGGCCGGTAGCTCTAGTTTAGCTCCACTTGCACCACAGACAGACCCCGTTCTACTTGCCATACTTGAGCAGATAAGGTAGGATCAGGCTCGCTAGGCTCAGGAGACTGCTGCCACTTTTGCATAGTTTTAGACTCGGCAGGATGAGTTTCAGCGATAGCAGCATGCAATACAGTAGCAGCAGCAGGCTATACAGCAACAGCAGCAGGCCATGCATCAGCAGCAGCTCCTCATGCAATAGTAGTTACTTGGGTTTATGCAGCATGTTGTGACAGCTATTGGGGCTCCACCGCCATAGCCTTCACCCTAGCTTGGTCAGCCTACCACCACTTCTATGACTCTAGTGTTATAGCCTAGTGGGCTTCAGAGTTAGGGACAACCACCAGCATAGTTTGCTTCACCTACAGAGCAGGTGTCCCAGTGGTTTGCCTCACCAGTGCTAGCCCCACAGTTCACACCTCTTTGGATGGGCTTCACACTGGCTTAGACTTCCTCGCTGCTTGCGCCAGAGACTATAGTGTCTAGGAGCCTTGGTGCTTCCTTCAGTGAGTTGACAGGGTAGCCCACTCCGCCATATTTACATGTCCTAGGTCCTTCTATAGTTACACCTATTACCAGGACTACAGAGATGCTCTCTTCCTCAGTGGCATCATCAGAGCCGGCTGCTACAGTCATACCTGCACAACCTACAGCAGCTCTAGTCCCTGATCCGACCCAGACTGCTTCAGCATCGCTTCCAACTACAGAGGGTTAGACTGCTCAGAGCTTAGGGTCAGATGATGATGGCACGTAGTTCGAGCTCGCTCCTCGTACCTCAGCGCCTGGCTCGTCCGCTGCAGCCCTACCGACTGACCCTTAGGTTTTGGTGTTTGACGCCAAAGGGGGAGAGGGATCGAGTATGTTAGCCTTAGGGGGAGCGATATTTTTAGGGGGAGCCTACTTATTAGATTATCTATTACATTTGGAGTTTTATGTGTGATACACTATTATGCATTCATGTGTTTACTTTTATGCATCAAACTATATTTATGTGATAGTGATATCTATGTTATCATGATAGTTATGTGATATGTGACATGTGTGCTCTCTAATTTGAATTATTTATATGTCATACCACTTGTACTATGCTCATTTGCTTTTGCTTCCGCGTTTTACTTTGATGCAAATGAGCTTTATTACTTGTACTAATGCTTATTTCATATCTATTGAGTACATCATGTTGGCTTGGGTCATATAAGTTTGTCTAACTCTTTTGTTCTTATTGTCAAAAGCTTATATGATCCAAGCATGTTGAAAACCTCATCTCTTTCACATACTCAAGGTGGTATTGTCATCAATCACCAAAAAGAGGGAGATTGAAAGCATCTAGGCCCCTAGTTGGGTTTTGGTGATTAATGACAATATGTGATTACTATGACTAACGTGTGTTTTGCAGAGGCAATTAAGTTAGGTCATGGTAATGGAGATCGATTGGGCAATCATGGTGGTCATGCCCCTACAATGGAAATCGTTTTGGTTTTCAAAGGATGGACAACAAGGTAAAGGATGGACTAGTTCTAAGTGTCGTTTGGTGTTGAAGAGACACTTAGAGTAGTTTAGGACTTTGTTTTTCCTTTGTCCATACTATTAAGGGGGGTGTGGATGGGTAGCTTGACCTAGGTGAGTCTAGTGAATTAGGTGTAGTGCACACTTGCTAAATCTAGCACTAGGTAGCTCCAAAATAGCCCTTAGATCCATTGGAGCAAACTTCATTCATGTATGATTGAGAGTTGGAAGTGAATGGAGGGTCAAATACTGACCGAAGGCTGGCTCCGATGTGATCGGACACTGGCGCAGAGTCCGGTCAGTTCATCTGATCAAGGTGAAGTCGTCTGGAAGTGACCGAATGCTAACAGGTGAGTGACCCAACACTGAGGGCCAGCGTCCGATCAACTCTAGTAAGGTTCCAGAGAGGGAAAATCACAATCGGACACGTCCGGTCAGGACACCACTTGATCACTAGAATTTGGGGTGAACTGACCGGAGCGTCCGGTCAACATGGCCAGAGCGTCCGGTCACCCCGTAGAGGCACATAACGGTTTGTTTTTCAACTGGTGTTATAAATACTTCCTACATTCGTGTGTGGGGGTACTTTTGCTCATTCCAACAACTGAGAAACACCTTTGAGATTGCCAAGAAGAGCAAGGTCTTAGTGAGGTGATTGAGATTTGAGAATCCCAAAGAGAGCCCTCATTAGTGAAAGCAAGAGTAGCAAAGTGTGCATCCACCCTTCTCATTAGGCTTGTCATGGTCAAGTGAGAGTTCGTGCTTGTTACTCTTGGTGATCGCCATCACCTAGACGGCTTGGTGGTGATTGGGAGCTTGGTGATCATTCGAAGAGCTTGTGGATGACCCAACTTAAGTTGTGAGCGGTTGTGGGTGATTCACCATGACGGAGTGTCAAAGAATCAACCCATAGAGAGCACTTGATCCTTGCGCGGATCAAGGGGAGCTACACCCTTGTGCGGGTGCTCCAACGAGGACTAGTGGGGAGTGGCGACTCTCCGATACCTTGGTAAAACATCGCCGCGTTCCTCCTTCTCTCTTTACTTTGAGCATTTACTTTGAGCAATTCAATTCTTGTCTTTACATTCATAGAATTGCCATGCTAAAGTAGGATTGGAACTTAGGTTGCAAGACTTTTTGTGCGGTACAACAATTAGAAACACTTTCTAGGCACAAGGGGTTAATTGGGCTAACCGTAGGATTTAATTATTGCAAAGAAATTTAGAATTAGCACAATTCACCCCCCCCTCTTGGGCATCTTGATCCTTTCAATGGGCCAAACCATCGGCCCATCCTTAGGACTGGTGGGAGCGGGCGGATCAGCCACCACACCCGGGGTGCTGGCGGAGGACCGGTGGATGGGGGGAGGTGGATCCACCACCATGCCCCACGATCTAATGGGGGTAGGTGGATCTGCCGCCGCTCCTGAGGTACCAATAGAGAGGGGTGGCTTCGCTACCGAGCCCTCGGAGACAAGGGAGATGAGCCCCTCTACCTAGGAGCAGGGGGCAGGCTCGAAGCGGCCCCGACTACGACTAAACGAGTTGGAGCAGGAATCTGGGGGTTCATCCCCAAAACGTTCCTATCGCCCAACTGCGCCAGCGTAAGTCACTGGTTCCTCTGTTTTTCCTATTTTTCTATTTTGTAGTGTGACCTTATGCCTTTTAACTCTTGTAGAGTCTTACGACGGGGCCGTTCTTTGGCACTCGCACCCAAGAAGTGCGTTGCTCTTCAGGCGGAACAGACACCGTCGTCCGACATAGCTCCTATTTTGGGCAGGAGCGACGCCGATGTTGCGGTCTCGCCAGCTAGTCAGGTGGTGCCCACGGTGGTGCCCGTGCCCTTGGTGGGTCAAGCAGGCGCCGGGGCTGAAGAAGCACCTTTGGGGGTCGCCGAGCAAACGACAGTGGAGGTGACTCCGCCGCCTATGTTGGAGCGGATGGAGCCACCAATTGCGCCTGTGGTGCCCTTTGTGGTGGGCGCGGCACCGCAAATCGAGGCCCCAACATCATAAGCGGGGGTGGCCATGACCGTGATAAGTCAGGTGCAGCCGAACGTAGCCGTGGTCATGTCCGACGGAGTGGCACAATCTGTGCCACCGGTAGCCTAGGTGGCAGCGCCCGAGGCAGGCCAAACGGAGGGGGACACGACCGGAGGGTCCCTAGGTGTCATGGTGATGGTGGAGAAGATCAAGCGGATACCCAGCCAGTGGGAATGATGATGTCACGTAGGATGCCTCTGGCCTAGCTCAAGGCATCCATCATGGCTGAGAACCCAATGTCGAGACTCTCCCGCTCCATGCTCTCGGTAGCATCATTGAGCGAGAAGAGAGTCGACATTGGGTCCTGTGGAGCCATCCACTGGAGCGGCGGCTCACCCTGCGTGGGCGACCCCCCGCTGATCCTCTCCACCATTGCCATGACGCCTAGGGACCCTCTGGCTATGTCCCCCTCCGTCCAGCCCGCCTCAAGCACTGCCACCTGGGCCACCGGTGGCACAGATTGCATCGCTCCATCGGACATGACCACGGCTGTGTCGGGCTATGCCTGGCTTATCACGGTCATGGCCACCCCCGCTTGCGACGTTGGGGCCTTGGTTTGTGGCACTGCACCCACCACAGAGGGCACCACAGGCACAATTGGTGGCTTCATCCACTCCAACGTAGGCGGTGGAGTCACCTCCGCTGTCGTGTGCTCGGCGACCCCCGAAGGCGCTTCTTCAGCCCCGGTGCCTGCTTGACCCACCAAGGGCATGGGCGCCACTACAGGCGGCAATTGACCGGCCGGCGAGACAGCAACATCGGCGCTGCTCCTACCCAAAACAGGAGCGACGTCGGACAATGGTGTCCGTTCCGCCTGAAGAGCAACGCTCTTCTTGGGTGCCAGCACCAAAGAACGGCCCTGTCGCAAGACTCTGCAAGAGTTAAAAGGCATAAGGTCACACTGCAAAATAGAAAAAATAGAGGAATCGGCGACTTACACTGGCGTAGTTGGGCGGTAGGAACATTTTGGGGATGAACCCCTAGATTCCTGCTCCAACTCGTCTAGGCGGGGCCGCTTCGAGCATGCCCCCTGCTCCTGGGAAGAGGGCCTCATCTCCCTTGTCTCCGAGGGCACGGTGGCAGAGCCACCACTGTCTGTCGGTACCTTGAGCACGGCGGCAGATCCACCCACCCCCATCAGCTCATGGGGCGCAGCGGTGGATCCACCTCCCTCCATCCACCGGTCCTCCACCAGCACCCCAGGTGTGGCGGCTGATCCGCCCGCTCCCACAGGTCTTGAGGGTGGGCCGATGGTTTGGCCCGTCTCCGCTGGCCTCATGGACTCACTTCCCTCTGCATGGAACAGGAAGGGTCCCTACATGGGCAAGCAGGTGTCTGTCAGTGAACCCTCGCCCTCTAGGACATCCCACTCCACATCAGCACCTACCTCATCAAACTCCTCGTTGTCATCATCATCAGCACTGCCTATCTCCTCTCCTCGCTCCTGTGCTTGCTGCTTTCGTAGCATCTTCTTCTTCTTGAGCTCCCTCGTCTTCTATCCCACTCGGCCGCGGTGCGATTCGCTGTTGCCAGGTTCCGGTCGTTCGGTAGCTATCCCCGAGGATGAGTCTCTGTGGCTGGTCCTGCTATCCTAAGGTCAGGATCAAGGGGCCAGGAATTTAAGAAAAAAGGAGACATAGGGGAAAAGAACTTATGAAGTCGATGAACCCTACTTTCGGTCGCATTGGGGGATGCCCTGACACCGGATACATGAAATCAAGGACAACATCGGCATTGTCCTTCGTAGGCTCCATCACCTCCTTGATGCGCTGCGCCACTTCAGTGGGGGGAGCGCTTCATCGACAAGCGCCGTCCCTTCGAGCGATGCGCCAGGCACCATCAGGTATAGGGGAAGTGCGCGGCTCATTAGTGGTGCCACCCTCTGCGTATGGTAGGCGCCAATGATCCCTGATCCCTTCATGCCCCTCTCCTTTAGAACTTGGAGGGCGGCAAGATGGTCCTTAATCCTCTTCTTGTCTTTGTCTGGGACACCCCACTTCCACGACCCTGAGACCTCTTCGATGATGCGCCCAGAGAACACTGGCAAGGGGGCGGCAACATCGTCCTTGACATAAAACCAAAGCGAATGCCACCCCTTGTTGGAGGTCGACAGACGCATCGATGGGTATTTGTTTACTCGGTTGTTTCAGAGATGAATGCTGGCACATCCTGTCGGCACGCTCAGCTCTTGCTTCCCAACCTGCTTCTTCGACAGGTTGACGGTGAAGAGATACCGCCATAGGTCGAAGTAGGGACTAATCCCCAGGAACCCCTCACATAGGGCGACGAATGCCGCAATGTGCTGGACCCCATTGGGAGTAAGGTGCTACAACTCCACCTAGTAGTAATCCAACCGGCCCCAAAGGAACTTGTGAGCAGGTACGGTGAATCCCTACTAGTGGAAGTGAGTGAAGGACATGACATACCCTTTGAGCAGCGATGGCTCATCCTCATTGCTAGGAAGCCACCACTCCTCGGCGGTGGTCAGTGGGTGAAGGAGGCCACGACGAACGAGGCCCTCTAGGCGCAGAGGGGTGATGTTGGATCTGCACCATGGCTCCATTGAAACGATTGGGAGGGGGTGGATGCGAGTTTAATAGTGGCTGTGATGTGGATGCGAGCTTGACGGCGGTTGTGATGCGAGTGCAGGAGGCTCAGGCGATTGGTGGCGGAGGTTGTCGATGCGAAGGCGAGGAGGCAAATTATGAAACCCTAGGGGCGAACCCCTTAGTTTTATAGGGGCGACGGATGCGAGAAGAGCTACCGCCTGCCTAGGTTTCCGAGCCTACCATGATACGCCACCGCGTCATGTCGCGAGATATGTGCACGCGATCCCTACCCTTTCCCACCAAAATTGAGTCGGATGTTTTGCCTTCCCTAGGCTGACCAGGACTCTTTTCCCACAAAGGGGATATGGGTCAAAAAGCTTTTCTCTAGCCCACCTGGGCCCAGGAGTTCAAGGGCCAGCCCAATAGTCTCGACAGTCGTCCCAACGAGGGATGGGCCCATGAGCGGCCGAAACTTAGGCACACAAGCCTCAAGGAAACCTCGATGTGCAATCAAATCCCAACCGGGCTAACCCTGGATGAATCCCCGCGAACGGGATACTAGGGTTTCCTTTAAACTGTCCAGTTGACAAGAACCAAATCTCACAGCTATACCCGCGAAGGGTCCAAAATTACCCCCCGGGCGATTCTATCCGAATCCCCCAGGGGCTCGGGGGCTACACCCTCTGGTGAATCGAAATACCCCCAGGCGATTCTTCCTGAATCAATCGAGGGCTCGGGGGCTACACCCGTCGAGTGCGCTCGCGCGCACCCTCTGGCAAGTCAAAATACCCCCAGGCGATTCTATCCGAATCACCCGAGGGCTCAGGGGCTACTATCGGGGACCTGATACCGTGGTACCCAATGAGGTAGAATTAATAACCATCCAACGTTGACGCTTCCGGTCAGACAAGAATGCTACTACACTTCTTGCTCGAACGACGGAAGATTGGTTCTGCCTCGCCCGACCCCTAGGGGCTAAAACTCCGCCTCACCCAATGGCTGAGGGCTAGCTCCGCCTCACCCAACGTTCAAGGGTAGGCTCTACCTCATCCAATGGCTGAGGCCAGGCCCCGCCTTAGCCGATGACTGAGGGTAGGCCCTGCCTCACCAGACGTCTGAGGGCAGGCTCCACCTTGCTCAACGTACAAGGGTAGTCTCCGCCTCGCCCAACGTCTGAAGGCAGGCTCCACCTCACTCGATGTCTAAGGGTTGGCTCTGCCTCGCCCAATGACTACACCCTGCTCCTTCATGAAGACGAGCATAGGGTATGATAGGACGTTCGAGTCAACCATAGTACCAAGGGCCATGCCCTGCATGCCTATAGGAAGGTACTGTCAGGATACGACGGGATGGGTGCTTCAGGCCCTTTTCGACCTGACAGAGCCCGAACAGTGTTATAGGCGTTGACTTTTGTCCCACAGTATTGTAGGCGCCGCCATTAGCCCTCGGACGTGGATACTAACACAAGCATACGATAACCACTACGATCCAAGGTAGAGCTCACATCATCTACAATCATGAACGTATGGTCACTTCACCATCTACTCCCCGCAGGGTCATAGCTCAGCTCTCTGGCACGCCGCACTATCCGCTAGTGTAGGATGGGACGCACCCACTTGCTGAAAGATGCTAGGGCATGGCCCTATAAGGATCAGCAAACACGCCATCTCTGACATGGTCTGCCATGTTAGTAGGGCAGGCACAGGGGAAAAGGAAGACCCGGCTCCTTCAAAGGACCTTCTCTACCTTTGGTTTTTCCTCTTTCTCTCATCTATAACCCCTGCTCCCCCCTTAGTCTATAAAAGGGAGGGCAGGGTGCCCCACTAAGGGACAGTTGGTTTTGGATACGCAAGACGATGAACCAAGTCAACACGCAACACACAGCCAAGTAGCAACCGAGCTCTTAGCGTCCTTTTGACCTTTCCATCAGAGACTTGGGACCTGTCCCTCTCTCGACCGTTTGTACCCCCTACTATGAACCTTTTTGGTACTAATAACATGAGCAGCAGCAAACTGGACGTAGGGACATTTTGCCCAAACCAGTATAAACCATGTGTCCTTTAGTACACCATCCGAGCCTAATACGCAACAATTATAAATTTATTGGTTGGTGTTTGTTTGAAACACCGACACGCGTCATGGCCCGACGTGGCCTGACTGGGCGGGCCATCGGCGATGTGTGGCTTCCACACGGCGGCCAGACCCTGACGCTGGTCAGCCACTGATGGCCAGCCGATTCGGCCATTAGAGCCCGCGGTACTGGCCTGACAGCATGATTTGATGAAGCTCATACTCCTAATCCATGGATCATTAGCAAAATCTTCCTTAACCAAAGTTGTAGCCCTATAAACCATCTTCCACTTCTCTTAAAAGATGATAGTCTAATTCTCAACGAATAAGGAGTAAAATCACCCCAAAGTCAGGCAAACCAAACTGAAAACCAACTGTGACTTAGAAAAATTTCTAAGTGTTGAATAATTGTGTTTTACTAAATTTTGTGTGCTCAAAATGACCAAGCTATGCACTGAATTAGCTCATGACCCAAAAATAAAAGTTGTTGCTCTACTCAAATACTACATCTTTGCTTAAGGGTGCTTTGCCATGTAAAGAATCTAGGACATAGTTCAAACTAGGTCAAACAGCCTTTCCCCCCCTAAAAGAAATCTCGTCCCGAGATTGCACGACCTACCATTCCACGTAGAAACTCGGATAAACCTCACGAAGATAGTCCTCACATTCCCACATAGCATCTTGCTCACTATGATTATTCCAAATCACCTTGTAGAACTTGATGACTTTGCCATGAGTCACCCTTTCTATTTCTTCAAGCACTCTAATAGGTCTTTCTTCATAGGTCAAATCAAACTAAATCTTGAAACTAGTGGGTTCAATAGCTTCTTCGGGCACATGAAGACATTTCTTGAGTTGGGAGACATGAAAAACACTAAATATAGCTTTCATTTCTGGAGGTAACTAGAGTTTGTAGGCTACTGGTCCTTTTTGTGCAAGGATCTAGTATGGTCCAATATACCTAGGAGCAAGTTTTCACTTAACTCCAAACCTTTGTACTCTCCTCATTGGGGATACCTTCAGATACACATAATCTCCAACTTGGAACACAATAGGACTTCTCCTCTTATCTGCATAACTCTTTTGTCTTGATTGAGCAGCTTCTATATGTTGTCGAATGATTTGAACTCGCTCTTTAGCTTCTTTGACAAAACCAATCCCATAATACCTTCTTTCACCAGGCTCAATCCAATTCAGAGGGGTCCTACACTTGCGACCATATAAGGCTTCAAACAGAGCCATCTTGATACTCTCTTGATAACTATTAATGTTGGAGAATTCAACCAAAGGTAACCAATCCTCCCATGAACCCTTGGAAGAAATCACACATGCTCTCAGCATATCTTCTAAGATCTAATTCACACATGCTCCCATGAATAGTTGATTGTTTGCGTGACATATCCCTTTTTCATCGGATTCATTGGCTCTACACCATGTATTGATCAAATCCAATTTAGCTAGTGATGCATCTTTGACACATACATGTTAATAGCTTAAGGGAAATGATCATTAAAATTGGGTGCATTGTATTCATCACTATAAAATCAATCATGACCCACGAGCGTTACAATCCCTAACAATCGATTTCTTCTCGTATCGGCTATCTAGTAGATTTTCCCGTCTAGCTGCTCCTGAAGCGGCACACTTGGAACTATCTAGGTAAAACCGGCATGTTCCACCCTAAATTACAGATAAACTTTCTCTCCTTGTCAATTTTAGGTCAAATTGACTGGCATGCCCATGGGAATTTGAAGGATCGACTGGTCCTATGTTGAAGCGAGGCAAATCTCCAGATCGTTCTGGCTGCGTGTCCACCCAAAGCGGCTACCATGTTTTCACGCCAATAGTTATGCATTTGAGCAACAGCTGGACTAGCCCTTTTTTGTACAAAATGCCATCCATTAATGTGTAACTTCTTGCCCTGGCTACTATTCTTGTTGTGCTTGCTTCATCTTCTGAGTTATGGATGTTGTTAAGGTAATCTATAATCAAATGTCTCTAGCCTTCGGATTCGGTGATCATGATTGTTTTAAATGCCTTCACTATTGTTTGAGTTGCTAGTGCTCACAATATATGGTAGAAAGTTCCTTCTGGAAAGGGTGTGTTATTTGCTGCCACCTTTGCTAGCTCATCTGCTTCTGTGTTCTCTGCTCTCGGTATATACTTCAGGGTGAATCCCTAGAACCTTCGCTCAAGTGCCCTTACTGTGGCCAGATATTTGGCCAGCTTTGGTTCTCTTGTGACATACTCCTTTTCAACTTGTCTTGCCATGACTTGGGAGTCTGTTTTGGCTAACACAGTCTTCGCACCGAGTGCCTTTGCCTTGTTGAGGCCTAATATGAGACCATCATATTCTGCTATGTTATTTTGTTGTTTTGAATTCTAGTCTTGCTGCATACTTTGTATGAAGGCCTGATGGTGCTACCAAAATGGTGGAGGCGCTAGCTCCCAAATGCCCCCATGCTCCATCTGTGTAGAGCGTCCAAATTTGGTTTGAGGCTATGGGTTTTGATGTGCCGAAGGTGTCCAATCTGCCACAAAGTCAGCTAATGCTTGGGATTTGACTGCTGTTCTTGGCACATAGCTGATTTCAAATTGGGATAATTTTGTTGCCCATTTCCCTACTCTTCTTGAGGCTTCTTTGTTGTTGAACACATCTCCGAGTGGTTGCGAAGACAACACTATGATATCATGTGCTTGAAAGTAGTGTTTTAACTTTCTTGATGAGATGAGCACGGCGTATGCAATTTTCTCGATTTCTATATAGTTTAGCTTTGCTCCTAATAGGGCTTCTGACATATAGTAGACATGCTATTGAATGACCTTTGACCCTTCTTCTTTCTCTTGAACAAGTACCCCATTAATTGCATGTTTGGAGGCTGCCACATATAATAGTAGTAGGGCCTCCGGATCTGGCACTGTTACCAAGAGTTTGTTGGCCATGTAATTTTTAGTCACTGGAAGGCCTCCGACTGCTCTGGTCCCCATTCCACCTTGTGTTCACCATTTAGGGCTTTAAAGAATGGGAGGCTGTGTTCTGTTGATTTTGAGATAAATCTGTTCAATGCTGATATTCATCCAATGAGTTTTTGCACTTCCTTTTTGGTGTACGGCTACACCATTGAGATTATAGCCTTCGTCTTCTCTAGGTTGGCCCAAATACCTTTGGGTCCTATGATGTACCTGAGCATCTTTCCTCGACTGACACCGAACACACACTTGTCTGGGTTTAGCTTTAGGCCTGCTTCCCTGAGATTGGCAAAGGTTTCCTTTAGATTTGCTATATGATCTTCCTCATTCTTGCTCATTACTACAATGTCATCGACATAAACTATGATGTTTTTCTATAATTGTGGGCCATGGACTGCCTTCATCATTCTGGCGAAGGTCAAGCCTACATTCTTTAGCCCTTCGGGCATTCTTATGTAATAGTAAGTTCCAAAGGGGTAGTGAAACTTGTCTTTTCTTCATCTTCTTTGTTGAGCCAGATTTGATGATATCCTAATAAACAATCCAGTAGGAAGAAGCACTTGTATCTTGCTGCCTTATCGATGGAGGTATCTATCCTTGGTAGCAGAAATGGATCTTTCTTGCATGCCTTGTTCAGATCTATGAAGTCTATGCACATTCTCATCTTTCCATTCTTCTTTGGCACCAGCACTACATTTGCTAACCATTCTGAGTACTTGACTTCTCTGATGACGTTAGCATCTAACAGCTTTTGCACTTTAGCCTTTGGTGCCAAGATTCTATCCTCGGACATTTTTCTTTGTTTCTGCTTTCTTGGCTTCATTTTGGGGTTGATGTCAAGGGAGTGTTGTATGATATCCCTGCTGGCTCCTTTTAGGTCGGAGGCTAACCAGGCGAAGACATCTTTATTCCTGGCTAAGGTTTCTATGAGTTTTGTTTCTACTGCCTTTGATAGGTTGGCTCCGATGGTGACCTTTCTGTCTGGGACTACATTTTCCAATGGGACTGACTTTGTTTCTTCTTGATCTTTGAGATCTGTTTTTCCCTTTGGCATGTCTGAAGGCTCTGGCTCAGTATTCTTTGCTGAATCAATAGAATTGATGTTTCACTGTGATTTGTAGATGGCTTGTTCTATGTTTCTTGCTTCTTTCTGACTGCCATGTATTGTGATAGTGTCGTGCAAAGCTGGCATCTTCATGCACAAGTAAGCCATATGGATATCTGTGCTAAATTTGTTTGCAAACCCTCTACCAAAGATGGCGTTGTATGGGTAATAGAGGTCCACTACGTCGAAGGTTACATATTCTATTCTTGCATTTTCCTGTCCTCTGAAGAAAACTGGCAGGGATATTTTCCCCACTGCATCAATCCTCTTTCCCCCAAAACTGATTAGTGGTGAATCCAAAGGCTATAGCTGGGTCCTGTTTAGTTTCATTTAGTTGAAGGCATTAACAAAGATGATATATGCTGAGCTTCTAGAGTCTATGAGAACCCTGTTGATCTCTCATCCCACTATGTTGGCCCTGATTACCATAGCGTCAGTATGGGGGTAACTTTCTAAGTGTGGGTCTTGCTCTGAGAAGGTGATTGGTGACTTCAACCAATGTGTACAGCGCACTGGGCCTTGGACTACTATGTTGTTGGTGAGCCTGAGGTGATCCTTCTTTTGCTTCTTTGTCTAGAATTCCATTGAAGAGCCTCTGGCTATTGGCAGTATCATGCCGATGGTGGGTAGTGGTGTATGTGGGTTGAGTTGATTTTCTGGGTTGGGCCCATTTTTGGGGGCGGCTAGCTATGGTGGAGGTGGCGGTAGAGGTGCTTCTAGTTGTCTATTATGGACCTGAGCTGACTGGTTTGTCTCTATGTATGTTATGTGCAGAGGCCTTGAGTTTGTGTAGGTGAGGTTGGCTTCTGCTCGCTAATTACTTGCCTGTCCGTGTTGTTGGGTGCTTGGTCACCATGCAGGTAGGAAGTTGGGATAGTATGCGGCCGCTAAGGTGGATGGGTGAATTTGATTTGAGTTAAGACTTGGATAGATTGGGCAATATGGCTGCTGTGAAGGCACAACGAAGGTGTGGTTGACTTCCTTAGTGGGTTGTTGTGACAGAGGCTAAGGGTTTTGTCTACTTTTTATCATCTCCTAAGTTTCCTTCGCATCTAGGCAATCTCTGGTGATGTGCCCTTTGTTTTCTCCATGAAAGAAACAATACTACCTCCGCTATCTTGGTTCTTGGTTTTTGTTTTCGTTCTTCCTTTGATTGTATCTTTTGCCTTCATAGTGCTTGTGTGATGGCATGTTTTGTTTTGCCTCCGGCATTTGCTGCCACTGCTGACTGCTTCCTTGCTGCTCTATGTTAAAAACTTGTTGACCAGAGGTCTTCTGAGGCTGTAATTGGCCTTGGCTTCTATTGCCCTTCTGAACATTCCTGCCACTTGTTTGGTACTGCTTGTTCTAATTTTGCTCTTCCAGCCTTCTTCGAAGGTCATTGTCTGACCTGCAATACTTCTCAAACTCTGTATATAGTTCTTGTATAGTGCTTGGCTTTTCCCGAGCTAGATGAGCCACTAAGGCTCCAATGTGGAGGCCCTTGATTGTGGCCTCAATTGCCACATCCTCTAGGACATTTGGTGCCATCGCTTTAAGCTACACAAACCTCTAAAAATAATCCCTTAGCGCTTCACCTTGATTCTGTCTACACTAAAATAAATCCATTGATGTTAGCGATTCGATGGTGAACCCTTTGAAGTTAGCATTGATCTTATCTTGGAGGTCTTCCCATGAATATGCTGAGCTTGGCCTCAACATTGAGTAACATGCCAATGCGTCTCCTTCGGCTGTGATGACAAATGACTTGGCCAAGACAGTGTCATTCCCTCCTGCGGAGGCTACGGCTGCCTCAAAACTCATGATGAACTAGCGTGGGTCTGATCTTGAGTTGAATTTGGGTAGGGTAATGGGCTTGTAAGATGGTGGCCTAGGTGAGGTTTGGATTCCCTCAGAGAGTGGGGATCTTGAATCTATAGCTTTATGGGATGGCGGTGAGTTGAACGGTGTGTTGAAGGTTGGCTGGGTGGCCATACCTGGCGAAGGGTTAGGCTGGCTTTGATCTGCTGACCGAAGCTAGTTGCAAATGTTAGACTAGGGCTGGCTTGGTTGCATACTCTAAATCTCTGCCTGTAGGATGGCCAATTGTTGCCTAATCTCTATTGCCTGCAATGATGTCTGTGCTGCTCTCTGATTTGCGGCGAAGGTTGCTGCCAGCCTATCTCTTTCTTGTTGTGTACTATGCAGCTGGGCTTGCAATTGTTGGAGTACTTGTTCTGGGGTGGGATCTGAGGCTTGTTGATCTTCAACTGTCGGAGGCTGATCTTCGACCGTGGGTTCTTCCACAACCTGGTCTTTTGGGGAGCTGGCATAAGTGCTGCGGGTATTATGCCTGGGTCGTCCCCTTGTTGAAGGCTCCATGGGTGTTCTGGTGGGGGCTGCTCTTTTTCTCGGCATCATGGGCTTTGCTTGGCCAACACGCAGTGGGCGCTAATGTTGGAAAGTAGCATTTTCTAGTAGGTGATACAGAGAGGGCCTTCACCCGGTCGGATGCCCCAGGCGAAGGTTAAGAAAGTGGTAAGTGGGTCCTAGCACAATTAGGGTTCTATAAATGCACTCACCAACCCACCAAACAAGTTTTAGCTCTCCCCTTTTATAGGGTGCTATTCACTACCTTTCCTTTTTACATCTTTATCCTACAACTGCTATGGTACATTTCCAGAATATCCTCTTGTTAGTGCAGGTGGCCCGAGGCAAACTGGACCTCCCTTTTTTTGCACCGCCTTGTTTCCTTGGGCCTAAATTACCGGTACAAAGGAAAGCCCATTCCTGGCTCGAGGTCGCCTCCATGCAATGAACCCTCCTGCTGTGGTGGAGCCAGCTTCCACCACCGCCCATGGCACTGTGGCCTCTGCCTGTGGCAAGTGGCCTTCGCTCGTGGTACTGCAGCCTCCATCTTTGCCAGGCAACCTTCTCTCGTGGTACTGCGGCCTCCGCCTTCGCCAGGCGACCTTCGCTCGCCTTCGTTGGGCGACCTTCGCTCGCCTTCATTGGGCGACCTTCGCTCGCCTTCGTTGGGCTCCTCAGGCCTTCACCTCATGCGGCCATCAAGGCAGAGGCGTTCTCATAACTTTCCTACACATCACACAAAAAACCAGTTCGCTTGTTAGTCTCTGCTATCTCCAGACTCTATGGCCTCCGCGGCTCGTGGTCATTCCCTAACACACTATTTATACATCCATCATATCCATGCATCTACAGACCGACAACAGAGGCTAAATATGTTCATTCATATATCAATGAAGAGAAAACTAAGTATATGTTGAGCAAAATAAAAAAGAATTGTCATTTTTAGGAAAGCACCATGCTCCACACTAAAAGGTGTGACCGTGTGAGAAGTATTGCTGGAACAAGGTACAATTATACAACAATGAATAATTGAATACTGCATAGATGCCATCCGAACTATTCTGGGTGTCTATATCTTTAACCCAAATGATCAATGTACACAATATATCTTACTCCCTCCGTTTCAAATTATAAGATGTTTTGTTGTTTTGCCTTTTCTAGATACATTGATTTTACTATATATCTAGACATGGTGTATCTAAGTGCATAGAAAAACTACGTATCTAGAAAAACCAAGATATCTTAAAATTTGGAATGGAGTAAATGAAAAAACAAAAACCTACATTAATGAATTGTTGCTTAAAGTAATGTTGCTGGTTTGCATTCTTAACTGGCGTCACCTAAATTTTGGACAGCGCATAAAAGAAGAATGGTCGGTCGCTTGGAACCATAAGTGACACGGGGGCAACTGTCTAGGGTTTTCCCATGGTTGTCGATGTCTACTCCTCCAGCCATACCTCTTCCCTTCCCCACATCAACATGCTCTCCATAGGAGTCTTTTTCTTCCAACCAAACATATAGTCCACATCTCACCAACACCACTAGTGCCGAGAAGGTCTCTCATGGCAACTCCCTCCACACCTCCACACCACCACACCACCAGTCACCACCCATTCCGCCATAGCTGGACAAGTAGTCAAACACCCCTCTCTCCATCAACCATGCGGCCAGCCAATCACTTCCCACTACATCATTTAAGTACCAAATGGCCTAGGAGTAAGATAAATTGGGCTCTAAAAATTTGAAGCAACAACTTTAGCATATGCAAGTTCTAAACCCCTTCAACATATTGACACCTAAGTTCATCTACAAAAGTGATCTAAGAAGTCATTAGGGAGATCACACCTAATCAAGTCCTTAGCAAAGGATCACACAAAGAAATAGATCCTTATGAGCAAGAATTAAACCTATGATAAGCACTCTACCATGCAATCCTATTTGTTTCTTAAAGAAATAGTTGTAGATGCTAGTCTCTAGTAGCTTGTGTGCCTTAGTTGTAGAAGTAATCCTCACTACTAGAATTGTAGGAAATGCTTGCATTTAGGCTTGTAGTGGCGATTAAGATCCTCTCTAGTGTACTAATCACTTTGGCCTAGTGTTTTTGTTCTTGAAAAGAATTTTAATAGGCTATTTAACCCCCTCGAGCTATCCACAGATCCTTTCACTTAATTGGGTCATGCGAGAGTTTATACTTGTTATTCTTAGTGATCAATATCACCTTGAGAAACTTGGTAGTGTTATGGTGTGCTTGGTGATCTCTTAGAGAAGCTTGTGAGAGTCCCAAGTCTGTGTACACAGTCATGGTGATCCACTGTTCTAGAGTGAAGAATGATTAACCCATAGAGCGCATTTGGTCCTTGCGCGGAACAAGGAGGAGCTCTACCCTTGCACAGGTGCTCCAACGAGGACTAGTGAGGAGTGCCAACTCTCTAATACCTTGGGAAAACATTGTTGTGTTTCTTACCCTTTTTACTTTTGGTATTTACTTTCATGCAATTTATATTCCTAGAATTGCCATGTTAGTGTAGGGTTGGAACTAAGGGTGCAAAACCTTGTGCGGTAGGCATAGAACACTTGTTGGCACAATGGGCGACTTTGGCTAAGAGATATGTTTAATTTCTTTGAAAATTTTAGATTGTCCCAATTGACCTCCCCCTTAGGCATCTTGACCCTTCTAGGTGATTGATGAACACAAGTGTTATGACTAACACATGTTTTGTAGCGTTTACTGACATGCGATTTATTCACAAGTTTCTTGGCCCGAAGGACTTAGATTGTTGATTGGAGTATGACACAAAGGATATTCATGAAGACTAAGGACATAGTAGAGAAAATGTAAGCTTGGTGCTCTGAGGTATTCATTGTAGTGTGTATTAGGGCTTTGTTTTTTCCTTTGGCCATACTATTAAGGGGGAGGGTCCTACCCATTCATCTTGAGTGACTATGAGCAAGAGCTTTTGGATGCACAAAAGGCTAACTCTCAGTCAAGAATCAAGATCATGGTGGTAGGTAGCACCATTGAAGTGGTTTTAAGTCAAGGATCTCAAAGAAGTTGATTGGTCAAGATTGGACTTGAAACAGGCGAAATGCACCAAAGTATACAACGGATGATCGGGTTGATCCCCTGGTAGATCGTCTGGTGAGACTATGCCCTAGGCAGAAATGACTTTACCCTAATAATAGAGTGGTCAAGGTATGATCCTATATGCATGTGTTGCACCCGATAGATCATCCGGTGAGGCCTACTTCTTGGAGTATGCGGTCAAGTAGCCATTCCACTGATGTGTGTCGTATGATCCGATGTGCCTCTATGGCACCAAACGGATCATCCAGTCAGTCCAACTTGACTTAGTGACATGCTAGCCAGGTTACTGTTGTGTGCCATATGATCTAATGGAGACTTTGGTGACTCCTTGATAGATCATTCAGCTAGCCTAGCTTGACTTTGCACAAGCTTGGTCGTGTCTTTGTGCTGCACCGTGTGTTTCGATGTGAATGTGTAACACATAGGTGGACCATATGGTGGGGAATATTCTAGTATATTCCCATCTAGTAGCCTTTGTGGGAAACAACTAGGTCAATACCTCTGTATAATCCAACATCAACAATGGTGACGTTTGCATCTATTAGTTTTTCCCAATGACTAGCAACGCCTTCACCCTTTGTATAAGTTCAACAATGTCTGGCTCATTTGGAGATACTCTTCCACACCATTGTTGCCATCACTTACAAAGAGGTTTGTGAAGCTATCAAAGAGCCATCCAAGCCATGAAGTGATATTTTAAGTGTTAGCATTGGGTGCTACCGGTGTTCTTGGTTAGATTTTATTGAGTTGGAAATGTAGACTTGTTACTCTTGGTAACTGCCATCACTAGATGGCTAGGTCTAGGACATGGTGGCCTTCTTTCGGCGTAGTTCTTACTAAGGAGGCTTCAATTGGTGTACATGATTTGAAACTGACCACTTCATAGTGCAAATGGGTATTCAAGAGTGGAGTGGAGATTAACTGAATCTTGATGGCTCTTTGATGCTCCAATGTGGAATAGGAGTTTATGGAAACAACCTGAATCATGGGAAAAAATCTGGTTTGCCTCTTTGCATCCCTTTCATTCTTGTATTACTTCTTGCTTGAGCTTGTTTGTGTGCAAGTTATATCCTTCCCTTGGATAATAAAAAAGTGTAGATAAAAAAGAATATATGGAAGAAGGCAGAGTCAACCTCTATTTCTTGTAGTAGGACAAATGTATCAAATCTTCTTACAGATCAATTTAAGAATAGGCCTATCAAGGCAGAAGCTACGGGTTCGAGTCCCTACAAGGATTTGTTGACACAAAATGTGACACACTGTGCCTCACACACAGCAAGCCGGAAAGCGTGGCTTCAATCGGGTCCCCGGGTGCTTCGTGATCCGAAAACGTGCCAGTCAGTTTGACCTGAAAAAACTAACAAGGGATAAAACAGTTAAATGCCAAACCGGAACATGTCGGGTGAGACCAGACAGTTCCATATATACGGCCCTGAAGCCATTTACAACAACATACAGCTATAAGAAGCTGTCTGCCAACAAGTTTATAAACCATTCAACTAATCGTGAGATGAACACACGTAAAGATCCGATTGCCAAATGCATGTGCATGGGAAGACATGTTTGAACAAGTGAAATTAATTATGAGTTAATGCATAACCAAGCTCAGCAGTCCAGCCGAGTTGGGGTCCATGAAGAAGGAACGTGCAAATAAACACGATTAAACTAATCTAAAACCTGCGTCTGTCGCACGACACCTAGTTTCGTTAAAGCTTAAACATGATTAACATGCATGAACCCACGACATGTAACAATCTAGATTAAAATAATTCAGCCATTATGAGCATGTTATCTATTTGCAAAGGTAATATGAAAAGCAATGATCATTGAAGCGCGAATAAAACCATAAGAGAGGGCCAAACAATATCAATCTAGATTGGGCAGAAGTGTGTTACAAATATATAAAATATTTAAAACATGCAACATAGGATAACTTAATGAATCTATTTAGATTTTGCCGTATCTAATAGAGCTGATAACTGTCTTGCTTTCACTAAGCATATTGAGCAAACGCCTGTCGCACGGTATCTACTCATAAACAAAGCATAAGTAAAGACTTCTTGATTGTCAAGCAAAGATCCGCCGCACGACCATTGAAAACAAACAAGACTACTTGCATCACGTCTAAATCCACCGCATGATACTAAACATGATAACAAGGTTGTCGGAACTTACGGAGGTCGACGGATCGATAACTCCTCTCGAAGAACTCGACGACACGACAAAAGGACTCGAAAGTTGGCACAGGGCCGGTTGTATTGATTTGGTTGTGAACCCCTATTACAATGGTCGAGGGTCAATATTTATACCCTAGACAAAACCCGAGTCCTAAAAGACTACGATCTACAAAGGAATTCTTAAATAAACTTGGAAACTATGATTCCTTGCCCTAAACTCTCAGAGTCCTTTATTATTACAACTTTCATCTTTTCGATCGGCTTTGCCTGCCATCTTCTGCCTTCCCGAATGGAGTCACCACCTTCTGAAGTAACCGATTGCACAAGCATTTAGCCGACCGCTCGTTTTGTTTGCCAAATATCCTTCTTCCCGCATGCGGGTCCACCTGTCATCCTCCAGAGTCGACCAAAATCCAGTGTTAACACATGCCCCCTCAATTTCAGGATAAAAGTTGTTTTATTCTGAAATTGACCACAAGCTCCTTCTTCCTCCTAGGTCAGCACCGCTCAACACCGCAGCCGCTGTCCAAAAATTCAAGCTTTCAGCGCAACCTCGGACCCACTTCAAATCTTCAATGGCGACCCAGGATGAAATTCCAGAGGTAAACTTCACTTATATTCGGCAATTTCCACTTGATCTTTCCGTTCTTCTTTTGGCTTATTCCTCTTTGATTTCAATCACCCTTTAAAGGAATACAAGAATCAGATTTTGATCCCCTATGCTGCCAACCCTGATTCCTATTTCCTCGGTCCAATGGGAAATCCTGACCCTTTTGAAATTATCGAGAAGGAAACCCAAAGAATCCCTTTCAAATCTGGGATCACCTTACCAAACCGATGGCCAAACACGTTCAAGAATTGGCCATTTCCCCCAATCGCTGGATGGCGGAATTGGTACAGGAGAATGCTAGAGAAAAGCAGCAGCCACTGGGAAAGTCAAGACATCAGTCATTGTCTGGAATTATCCTTAGCAGAAACACCCAGAAACGATTCCCTTTTGATAGCAGCATCCCATTTTTGGTCCGACACCATTAACGCCTTCATTTTCGGCCATGGTATGATGACCATCACTCTAGCCGACGTGTTCATGATGACTGGCTTGAACGTGTCACTACCAGTATACCCTTATAAGTATAAGAGCAAAAGTAATCAAAGAGCCATCAGCTCTGGATGTGGATGGGTCAAATACATCCAGAACTACATGAATGCATCTGGCACCGTCTCTGACAAAGAGTTGAAAGCCTTCATGAATATGTGGCTATGCAGATTCATCTTCTGTGGAAAATCCAATGAACCAACCCTGAATCACATGGTGATGGCTGAAGACTTAGCTGCAGGCACCCAGATCCCACTAGGCAAATATCTCTTAGGGTCTGTTTATCATATGATGCATCAGATTACTCTTCAGATGCGCCAAGGTGGAGAAATCTCTTGTGTGAATGGTCCCTAGTGGCTAATTCAAATGTGGCTCCAGCTATACATGCATCAGATAACCTCTGTGAGCCTCTTCAATCTAAGTTTTCCTTCAGTTAACTATGCTGAAGGCAGTACAGCAAAGGTTAAGGCTTGTCAGACTTATGGGGAAGCAGCATCATCTATCAGCATTGACATAGACATCGGTCATTTCTTCAAGTTGTTTTTCAAAGGATTCGGCAATGTGCTCTGGTTTCCTTACAGAGAAAATGAAAATTTGACTTTGCCCTGCAAGTTTAGCTATGAAATTGGTTGTTCAGGTCAAGAATCCACGGAGATCTTCAACTCCTTTATCAAACCTTGCACTCTGCCAGCTGAATTTCATCATGGGAGGTTAATGTAGTCCACCTATGAATTCTACTATCCAAATATGGTGGCCAGACAATTAGGATGTGGCCAGCTGCCCCCAAGATTCCTCTTCTCAACAATCATAAAGTCAAGGGAAGTAATAACAGAAAGAATGGAAGCCAAGAAAATCTTTGAATTAGGATGGGAATTGCCAACATACGAACCATCTCCATTTGGGCTAATAGATGTTGCTCATCCCTTCTTTGTCTCTTGGTGGCAAGAATGGCATGCTCATATCTTCAATATATCAGTTCATCCTTTATGCAAAAACTTGCAGCTCGATTTTACTTCTGATAGTGAGGTAATTTCATTATGCTCATCACTTCTTGCTCTTAAATTCACTTCTTATTTTAACATCTGGTTATGCATAGGATCTTGAGTCTACTCCCCCAGCCAAAGCAATCCAGTACTATTTGGCTGGTCCCAAGCCTGCTCTGGGGTTTGATGCTCCAAAATTAAAGGAATTCATGAAAACTCCTGCAACTTTGGATTCAGTACCTTTAAAGGCACTCATGAGAACTCCTGCTACTTCAGCTGCTGCATCTTCAAGAGGAAAAAGCAAAAGGAAAACACCTGAAAATTTTCTCTTACCCAAGAAACCAAGGACCAAGAAAGCCAAATTATCTCTTAAGGTATGAACCTTTCATTCTCTATCAGGTTAACAACCCCACTTAGTAGTAAACCTGACCACCTCTACATTCATTACTTCCATTGCAGCCACAAGTCGAAATTCCCAGACTAGGCAATACCTTAGCACCTGTAAAACCAACCCCTGAAGTTTCTACCGAAAATGAAGAAATCCATGACAGTGAAACTTCAGAGACTCATGAAGCTGAAGGTTCAAAGGCTCATAAATCTAATGAGACTATAGGTAACATCGTTCAACCAATTCTCTTTTTTCTCCCCTTTTTTTTAAATAACATCTATCCCTTATGCTCATTATCATTTACTTTATTGAGAATAGATGAAATCTTAGATGAACTGGTAAGGGAAACTTCTCCTGATCAAGCTCCAAACCCGTCCCTTCTGAACCTTCAGCCAAGTCCTCTAGCAAGCCAGGGTATAACCCATCCTGATGATCAATCAGTTCAGCAGGTAATGCCTTGTCTTACACTATATTTTAGCAAATTCACCCAATCGGCTAACACCTCCTTTCTTCTCTTTTCTTTAGAAGAACATCACTAAACCGACCACCAGCTACTCCTTCTCTATTGGGGACTACATCATTGAGAAAGGTGAAGAGATTACTTCTCATCAATCCTTATCGCTGGAAAATCAGGCTCGGCTAAAAGAGGTGATCATTCTGCTGAACAAGGATACCATTAGTCTGGTTCAGGATGCAGACCAGATAAGAGACCTCCTTGAACTCATTGATCAAGATATCCCTTCTGCTCTCAAGGCCCCCCTAGAATCTGCAGCCCATCTTGACGACCACTTTGCCATGGTGAGAAGGGCAACCAAGAACATATCTTCGAGGGCTGCTTTGCAGAAGGATAGATCTTTGAAGAAGCTGGAGATTAAAGATCTTCACTCTCATATCTAGACTACAAGAAATTTCTTGACAACCTTGGAGCCTGAACTGAAAGCCATGGAGGATAAAAAAGTAGACTAGAAGCTCAACTAGTCGAACTGAATGCCACAATTCAGTCTCACAGGGCCCATATAGCTAATTTGCCGAAGAACATAGAAGCAGCTTCACTAAAGATAACTTCGACCATCAAAGAAGATCAGCAAATCAAAACTAAGTTATCTAGCATCCAGAGTTCTGAAGATGAGGATCAGAAAGTGCTAGATAATGTTAGCCGAATCAGGACTGAAGCCATAGAGGCAATCAATCAGCTTCTGAACAAGTAGACATTGGGCTTGTAATAAACTTAAGTGTGATATCCTCTGTCCCTTGATCAATCAACTTTATATTTACATATTTTTTATTCGTTTGAAAAAGCAATCGGCCATTTTCCCTTAAATTACTCAATTAGAATGTAGCCGATTGTCTCCATTCTTCCGATAGCCGAACGAATCCCAATTTAAATATTGTGAGGGTATAGCCGAACAATGCTGATTCCAACAAATCAGGGAGATAGTCGAACGACGTCCGACTTAATCCATGCCTGGCCCAGCCCAGTAGCGGCCCAGCTGAAAGGGAAAAAACCCTACTCCATCGTTCGGCATTCTCGCCCCACGACACCGTGGAATTCGCCACGACTCTTCGCTTCGGCTTATAAATAAACCCTTCCGTTAGCCTTCATCGCTATCTCCGTTTTAGCGTTCTCACATCTGTCTCCTCCACTTCCTTTGTTCGATTCATTCCAGAAGAAAACCCTAACCTCCACCAAAGCAAATGGCAAACAGTGGCGACCGTGGCAAGCGTCCTGCTGACGGAGAGGCGGAAGGAAGCAGAGCATCGCGCTGCCGGCGCCGTGGGTACGATTCGGCTTTTTGCCCCCTTGCGATTTTATTGTTCATCTCTTAGTTTCGATTTTTTCTTCCTCATTCATCAGGATAAGGGTCATCAGCTCCAGCCAATATCATCTCCTTCCTCCGGCGACAGCAGCTCAACCGGAAACTCCATCATTCGGCTCTTCCGGATCCTCCAGCTCTTCAAGCTCCTATCATTCCAATCCTTGGGGCTCAGCGGAACCAGCAGATGCACACCATCCATACTCTCATGAGGAGGCGCTCAAGTTTCGCCAGGAGAGGGACGAGGCCCGGGAGGAGCTAGGCGATGTCTCCAAGAAATTCGGCATCGATCAAGCCGAATGGGAGGACCAGCGGAAGCAACTCTGCGACGCCATCACCGGTTTGATATCTTCATTTGGTTTTATCATTCTGGCTTCCCCCGCTTGCTGACCCATTTTTTTTCTTTTCTGCCCAGCTCTTTCTGCGGAGAATGACCGCCTGAAGGCGGCGGCGAACAAGGTTGCCGACAAGGTGAATGCCCAGGGGGAGACATCCAAGGCACGCCTTGATGCTGTGGATGGCCGTATTGATCAGGCCGTCATCCAAGGTGTGCACCTTGGCGTTTCTCTCGGGCTGGCGGCAATGACCTCCCGAACCAATGAAGACTACTCCTTCCAGCCATTTGGCTTCACTGGAGGACGCCCGGACGAGATCGACGACATCGATGAGCGCCTGGAGGTCTACGATGATCATGCCACCGCCCTTGCTGAATCCACAAACCCCCAGTCCGTCCTCAACAAGTTATTTGAGGAGTAGTTTGTATTAGGATGGACTTCTATAAATAATCTTGTCTTTTGGAAGAATACTTATTTCTTTGATTCTTTTCGGCAAAATTCTGCCTGCGATCGTCAGAAAAATGCTGAAAACCCCCGGTCTTGCATAAACATTCTTGTGCTAGAGGCGATGCAAACTGCATCGGCTATTTTGTGCTAAAGGCAATATGAACAATATCGGCTATTCTCAGTCTTATTTATTTTTTTAGGCTAAAGGCGATTTTCCCTTTATCGGCTTTTCTGATCTACATTCATAAACCAACCTCAACACTGGGGTAATATTTCTTAAGAAATCTTCCATTGATAGCTCTGGTAAACTCCTCTCCAAATAAAGTCTTCAATATGTATGCATTGCCAGGTACACATTCTACTATTCGGAAAGGACCTTCCCAATTTGGAGACCATTTGCCGAACGCTCTATCCTTTGTTATAATACTTGGCAACGCGTATTTTATTTTTCTCAATATTTTCTAATGCCTTGAGACGAATCAAATGTAAATCTTCCAATTCATCCATCATCAGATTCTTATAATCTTCTTCTACCAATTCTTTCTGCAACACAACTCGCCTTGAACCTGACCGTAATTCCCATGGTAATACATCATGATGCCCATAAACCAGTTCATAGGGAGATGTTTGAGTGGACCCATGACAAGCCATTCGGTAAGCCCACAATGCTTCATTAAGAACCAAGTGCCATCTCCTTGGTTTTTCATCAATCTTCTTCTGGATGATTTTAATCATAATCTTATTTGATGCTTCTGCCTGACCATTAGCTTGTGCATAATAAGGAGAAGAATTATACAACTTAATCCCCATATCTTTGGCAAAATCACAGAATTCTGAAGAAGTAAACTGAGTTCCTTGATTAGTTGTTATAGTTTGAGGAATCCCGAATCTGTGAATTATATGTTCCTTAACAAAACTGATCATATTCTTTGACGTTACCTTCTTCAAAGGGATAGCTTCAACCCACTTGGTGAAGTAATCCGTGGCCAAGAGTACAAATTTGTGTCCCTTACTAGAAGGAGGATTGATCTGACCAATTAAATCTATACCCCATCCTCTGAACGGCCAAGGCTTGATTATGGGATTCATAGCAGACGCTGGAACTTTTTGAATATTGCCGAATTTTTGACAATTGTGACACCCTTTGTAATATTCAAAACAATCCTCCAACATAGTCGGCCAAAAATAACTAGTTCTCCTAATTATCCACTTCATCCGATAAGCTGACTGGTGTGCACCACACAATCCTTCGTGAACCTCATACATCACTTTCTTGGCCTCTTCTTGACTTAAACATTTGAGCAATACTCCATCGATGGACTTGTAATATAACTGATCATCAAGGAACACAAATTTGAGAGCTCTGTACCTGAGTTTTCGGGAAACTTTTTGAGATGGACCTTTCAGATAATTGGTAATTTCGTATCTCCAATCACCATCTACTTGATCAGTATTTAAAACACCTTCTTCTATAGCAAAAACTTCCCGACTCTCTCGATATCCAGAAGCAGCTTGAGCTAACTTATTTGCTTCTTCATTGTACTCTCTAGAGATATGATGCAAGGTTACTACCAGAAAATTCTTCAAAAGTTCTCTACACTCCTCATAATATTCTCTTAACACATTGTTCTTGCATTCATACTGACCACTCAGTTGATTAATCACCAACTCAGAATCCCCAAAGATTTCAACAGCGATGGCCTTTACTTCTATAAGAAGCTGAAGCCCTCTAAGCAACGCTTCATATTCTACCTGATTATTAGTAACATGAAATTCAATAGGAACCGCATACTCAAAAGTTTTTCCTTGTAGGGAAATCAAGAGAATACCAGCACCACCACCTTTGTTACAAGATGATCCATCGAAGAACAAGGCCCAAGGCACAATGCTTATCGCCTCAACAGAAAGATCCCGATGTTGGGTAATAAAATCGGCAATAATTTGACCTTTTATCGCCTTTGCCGATTCGTACCTTAAATTAAATTATGACAATGCTAAAATCCATTTGCCAATTCTTCCATTCAAAATTGGCATTGATAGCATATGTTTGATTACATCAAAACTAGAAACTACAACGCATTCGGCATTCAACAAATAGTGCCGAAATTTGGTACATGAGTAATACACACACAAGCAAAGTTTTTCTGTAGCCGAATACCTTGTTTCTGGGTCTAGCAGCTTTCGGCTAAGATAAGCTATGACTCTTTCTTTTCCTTCAAATTCTTGCATAAGGGCCGATCCTATCGTTAGGCTATCGGCCGCCACATACAACTTAAAAGGCTTGTCAAGTTGTGGAGGTACCAGCACAGGTGGTGCTTTCATATATTGCTTGATCTCATCAAAAGCCTTTTGTTGTATGTCACCCCATACAAATTTTTGATCCTTCTTGAGCTTTAATAAAGGAGAAAAGGGTAAAACTCTCTCTGATAGATTGGATATGAATCTTCTTACAAAGTTGATTTTGCCTAACAATGATTGTAATTCTGTGAGATTAGTTGGCGGCACAACTTTGTCTATTGCTTCCATGCTCTTTTTCCCAACTTCAATTCCTCCTTTATGAACTAAAAATCCCAAAAACTCACCAGCCGAAACTCCAAAGGCACATTTGTTTGGATTCATCTTCAAGCCATGCTTCCTTGTGCACTCCAGAGTCTTTCTTAAATCGGCTAAATGTCCTTCATGATTTCTAGATTTGACCACTACATCATCGATGTAGATCTCTATAATCTTGCCGATCAGCTCGTGAAAAATATAATTCATAGCTCTTTGATAAGTTGCACCGGCATTCTTTAACCCAAATGTCATGACTATCCATTCAAACAAACCAATATGACCAGGACATCTGAAGGCTGTTTTTGAAATATCTTCCATTGCCATAAAAATTTGATTATAGCCAGCATTACCATCCATAAAACTAATGACTTCATAACCTGCTGCTGCATCTACTAGTAAATCGGCAACTAGCATTGGGTAACCATCCATGGGAGTGGCCTTATTAAGATTTCTAAAATCTATGCAAACCCTCATTTTTCCATTTTTCTTATATACCGGTACTATATTTGAAATCCACTCTGCATACTTGCATGGCCGAATGAAGTTTGCTTCTATTAATCTTTCAACCTCCTTCTTCACATCGGCCAATACCTCCTCTTTGTATATCTTCCATGGAGGTTGTTTGTAAGGACGAAATCTAGGTTTAATGGGTAATCGATGCTCAACAATGGAACGATCCAATCCAGGCATTTCCGTGTAATCCCAAGCAAAACAATCTTTAAACTCTTTCAACAGATCTATCAACTTTGATTTATATTCTGGGTCTAACTTTGCACTAATATACATCGGCCTTGGCTTAGAACCATCACCAACATCAATTTCTTCCAACTTATCAGCTGACATAAAACAACGTCCCAACTTTCCTTTGTTGCCATCGACAGGATTTCCCATTAAAAATTGCTATGAGAGCCGACTGCTTGGATCGGCTGTTGGCCCTCGCTGAAAACATTTACAGGACCTTCTTTCCACACTTTTCTAGAGAAACAATCGACACCTTCATATTCCCAGTAGGTAGATTCTGTGGCAGCAACACTTACCGAATCATCAGCATGTACAACTTCAACGTCATCTCCAATCCATTGAATGAGAATTTGATGCATGGTTGAAGGAATGCAGCAATTAGCATGGATCCAATCTCTGCCCAAGAGTAGACTATATGCCCCCTTGCCATCAATGACAAAAAAGGTAGTAATCAGAGTTTTCGACCCAATAGTCAGCTCGACATGGATAGCACCTCGGGTATCGGAAGGGTTGCCAGCAAAGTCCCTAAGCACCATGTCAGTTTTCAACAATTCTTCATTAGTCATCCCAAGCTTTCTGAAGGTAGTATAAGGCATGATATTGATAGCAGCCCCTCCATCAACAAACATCTTGGTTAAAGGCTTGCCATTGACATATCCCTTTAAATAGAGTGGTCTCAAGTGACGATTCTTGATTGGTTTGTCAAAAACAGCCTGCTGTGTTAATACAAGCTGAGCCATTAAATCCTGACATTCACTTTCATCAAAATCAGAGTACACCTCTTCTTGGAAATCTTGGCTTTTGGGAGCTATAAACTCTGATGGGAGGAAGAAAGCCATGCAAGCATCAGCCGAAGGACCACATCCATCAGGCTTCTTCTTAGGACGCCATATTTGCTTTGTTTCGGTAACTTCCTGTTCCAACTCCCTATTCCTCAACCGTTGAACTCTTCTTTTCTGACTTTTCCTCGGGCCTGGAGGACACCACTGTCCTTTTTGCCATACATATCTATAGGAATCAGCTTCTTCATCATGCACCCTATCATGAATCCAACCTTGACCTGCAAATCTTTTCCTTTGCTGATTCTCAAAATCATCTATTTTTAAGCGTCGATCATCTTCAGGAACCTTCGTTCCAAGTCTTTCATAGACGGGACGGCGGTTGACTCGAGATTGCCTATACTTGGAGTACTGAGCACTACACTCCGGACAATTATTTCTAGCAGGCAACCTCAAGCCTTCATTCCAACAATGCCTAAAGAATGAACAACCCCAATGAGATTGCTCTTGTTCTGTCATGTATTCTTCTTGCTCCCTTCGGTATACCTCTTCATCATACCTCCGGCATTCTTCCATAAACCATTGCTTCTTATAGTATTCCTTCTCTTGCTCTCTCTGCCACTTGTTTAGCAAAATATGTGATGTAACTCTGGGTTTGGAAGTTTGACCTTTCTCGGTTCAACTATTCTGAAACCGAACTCGTTGCTGCAGCTCCCTACTGGTGACTTGCCGATCTGGGTCAACAGCACCACTTTCCTTTGCTCTATCAGAAGTCAACACCTTCATCTTGCCTTTACCTTTGAAATCATTGGCAGAGACCATATTCACAGAGAAAGAAATCATATTTTGTGGAAAAGGCTGATCATCAATTCTCATCTTGCCATCAAACTTCAAATGTCCCTCTTGGATAGCCTTCTGGATTCGTATTCTGAACACTCGGCAATCATTGATAGAGTGAGAATTAGTGTTATGGAAGCCACAATACTTTTTATCTTTCACTCCTTCAGGACGTAGCATGGGATGTCCTTCTGGCAGCTTGATGCGTCCTTCCTTTATCAATAATGCAAAAAGCCTGTCTGCCTTAGTAACATCAAAATCATAGGTTCCCTTTTGTTGTTTCAACCAGCGTTGACTAACTTGAGTAGGCTCCTTTGCCCAATTCAACTCAGCTGCAGCTATCTCATCTTCATCAATACACTCAGTCGCTTCCTCTAGAAAACCTTGATACACCTCATTAGTGGCATTGTTCTTCTGAAAGCGATTATCTCTCCTGAATCCTTAGGCCTGATTACTCATAGCTGCTAAACGCTGTGCAAGTTGGCCAAGATCATCAAACTCCATACCGAACAACTTCTCCCTGATATTCGGCAACATTCCTGCTATAGCTATTCCAGGTAGTTGATCATCTGGTAAACTCAGAGAATAACACATATTCTTGGTCTCCCTAAATCTGCGAAGATATTCCAATGGTGTCTCAGTTGTTCTCATCCTCAGACTCATGAGATCGACCAATTTCTTAGTACCCGTGTAGAAATATGAATGAAACTTCTGCTCTAGCTCTGCCCACATACCAATGGAATGAGCTGGTAAAGATGTGAACCACGTGAAAGCTGGTCCTGTAAGAGACAAAGGAAAATATCGAATCCTCCAAGCCTCATCTGAAGCAGCTTCTCCAAGCTGCATTAAGTACCAACTGACGTGCTCTATGGTACTAGTATCATCTTGACCAGAAAACTTGGTCAAATCTGTTGGGGGCTTCACCCTTGGAGGTAACGCCACTCTGTTGTACCACTCTAGATAAGGAGACTTGTATGAATAGGATTGATTTTTTGGCTTCAAGCCGAACTGATTCTGCATCATATCAGCCATCCTGTGCATCAAAACATCAATGCCTGAATCCTGATTTCCTTGTACTTGCACTCCAGAAGGCAATCCTGAAACACTCCTATACCCTGGATTTGGCACAGCATTGATAGCATTGTAATCAGTAAATTCTTGATACCCATCTCCATACATATTCTTCTGCAATCTGTTTGATGCTGGAGAAACTCTATAAGCTGAAGGTGGCACTTCTCCTGTGGTACCAAATGTCACCTGGCCATAGGTGGGATGTGATTGCTTTTCAGTGTGAGTCAATCCATCTATATTTGAAGTCGATGCTACTTCTTTTCCAACAGGCTTCTCTTAATGCTTTGGAACATTGAAAAGTGTCGGTCCACTGAGTGGGCCCACATTTTCTTCAAAGTATTTATCAACCATTGGACCAAAAGTACTGATCATGATTGCCCGAAAGGTATTCAGAAAAGCTGTGTGATGGTTTGTCATGGTTTCTCCCATAGCTTTATAGACCAGGGCTGCCATCTTCTGAGCATCTTCCTCTTCAGTGTAATCAGTTTGATGTGGAAGAAGAACCCTTGGCATTGACTGCTTTTGAAACACTTTGTTGCTCTTGTTTTTGGAAAAAGACATCAAACACTTCCGTTGGTATTGCTCACATGCTTGTAGCACTAAATTCCTGTAATTATCTGGCAATTCTGCCATGCTCACATCCAAAACATGATCATTGTTGATCTCAGACGCCATCTTGAACTAACAGATGGTCCCACCGTGCATGCCAAAAAGTGTGTTGACACAAAATGTGACACACTGTGCCTCACACACAGCAAGCCGGAAAGCGTGGCTTCAATCGGGTCCCCGGGTGCTTCGTGATCCGAAAACGTGCCAGTCAGTTTGACCTGAAAAAACTAACAAGGGATAAAACAGTTAAATGCCAAACTAGAACATGTCGGGTGAGACCAGATAGTTCCATATATACGGCCCTGAAGCCATTTACAACGACATACAGCTATACGAAGCTGTCTGCCAACAAGTTTATAAACCATTCAACTAATCGTGAGATGAACACACGTAAAGATCCGATTGCCAAATGCATGTGCATGGGAAGACATGTTTGAACAAGTGAAATTAATTATGAGTTAATGCATAACCAAGCTCAGCAGTCCAGCCGAGTTGGGGTCCATGAAGAAGGAATGTGCAAATAAACACGATTAAACTAATCTAAAACCTGCGTCTGCCGCACGACACCTAGTTTCGTTAAAGCTTAAACGTGATTAACATGCATGAACCCACGACATGTAACAATCTAGATTAAAATAATTCAGCCATTATGAGCATGTTATCTATTTGCAAAGGTAATATGAAAAGCAATGATCATTGAAGCGCGAATAAAACCATAAGAGAGGGCCGAACAATATCAATCTAGATTGGGCAGAAGTGTGTTACAAATATATAAAATATTTAAAACATGCAACACAGGATAACTTAATGAATCTATTTAGATTTTGCCGTATCTAATAGAGCCGATAACTGTCTTGCTTTCACTAAGCATATTGAGCAAACGCCTGCCGCACGGTATCTACTCATAAACAAAGCATAAGCAAAGACTTCTTGATTGTCAAGCAAAGATCCGCCGCACGACCATTGAAAACAAACAAGACTACTTGCATCACATCTAAATCCACCGCATGATACTAAACATGATAACAAGGTTGTCGGAACTTACGGAGGTCGACGGATCGATGACTCCTCTCGAAGAACTCAACGACACGACAAAAGGACTCGAAAGTTGGCACGGGGCCGGTTGTATTGATTTGGTTGTGAACCCCTATTACAATGGTCGAGGGTCAATATTTATACCCTAGACAAAACCCGAGTCCTAAAAGACTACGATCTACAAAGGAATTCTTAAATAAACTTGGAAACTATGATTCCTTGCCCTAAACTCTCAGAGTCCTTTATTATTACAACTTTCATCTTTTCGATCGGCTTTGCCTGCCATCTTCTGCCTTCCCGAATGGAGTCACCACCTTCTGAAGTAACTGATTGCACAAGCATTTAGCCGACCGCTCGTTTTGTTTGCCGAATATCCTTCTTCCCGCATGCGGGTCCACCTGTCATCCTCCATAGTCGACCAAAATCCAGTGTTAACAGGATTGTAGTTCAATTTGTCAGAGCACCGCACTGTCAAGGTGAAAACTACGGGTTCGAGTCTCATCAGTCTGTAAGCATGAATATTCATATGTACTTGAAAGAAAAAAACTAGAAACAACCAAATAGTTATAAACCTATAAAATTAGTAAATTACACGGTAACTAGTTCAAGATCTTATCTAGGAGGATAGAACGTCTACTTTTGCTCCTCATCAATATACATGCCTAATACAAACATAACAATATTGTCTAAAGGTACATACCAAAAATAAATTTTACCCTCTACAGCTTTCTTCGGCATGACATTTGCATCAAGGTCCATCAAGAAATGTTGAATCCTAAGCTTGCTATTTGGTCCTCCCACTACATATTACTTTCTTCAATCCCTAACGCTTCCTCTAGCCACTTCGGTTACCACAACACTAGCTGCCAACATACTTAGTATGCATCATCTGTCTCCTTGCTTACCTATATGTGGCCACCACCCTCAGCCTACTCCGTGTACACTAATAATTGTCTTTACCTACTTTTTGGTTTCAAATTGAGGAAAAATGGGGACATTTGTGGTTATTTGCATTTTACTACCTACTTTGCTTTACTTTAATACATCACCCCAACTACAACTTAGAAACTAGAAAAAGGAAGCAATGTTCTGTCTCACTCACTTGCTTGCTCCCCTTTCCCCACTCCCTCGTGCCCCTGCCCCACTCCGCCCACCCCTGCCGCCACCTTGATCTCGATCTCAAATCCAAGACCTTCTTTTCCAATCCCCATCGATGGTACCAAATCGTCTCACTCACGAATCACTTGCCATCTCAAGCTATAAGGATCGATCTTCGAAGATGTTTGTAGTGATAGGACGGCGATGGTGGGGAAGATACGCAACAGGAGCAGCGACCTCGATCCACAACAACATGGCATCAATTTGAAGAGATGGTAGCTTCCTTCTGTGAGGTGGACTCATCCCCTTCTTCATTCGAGCAAAATTTTGTGAGGTATTGAAAAATTCTATTTCCTTTGCTTTCCTCAACATATTAGTTTGGTGTAGATGACTTTATCCCTCTTTCATGCTTCAGTTTGATGAAGACTATGTATGGTCTTAGACTATTACAATATAGATATTTCATTAAACCATGAAATGAAGAGTGAATAAGATAAAGTATGATTCATTCTCAGCACAATCAGTAATCATATCAAATCTTCCTAGGGATGAACAAAGGCATATGCAGGTAAATTCTATAAGAGAAAAATCATGTCATTTAATCTTAAGATATTGGTACTCAACTTCTACCATGTTATGCTTTTTTGTGTCAAATGTAAGAGAGATCTTACTCATATTCTGAGGCTTTGTATTCCTCCAAAGAAATTCATTAATTTGGTTTCGCTGGAATCGCAACATTTATAAAATAGAGATTGCCTTGTATTTTACCAAAATAAATTTTACCCTTTACAGATTTCTTCGGCATAACATTTGCATCAAGGTCCATCGACAAATGTTGAATCCTAATCTTGCAATTTGGTCCTCCCACTTCATATCACTTTCTTCAATCCTTAACGCTTCCTCTAGCCATTTCGGTGACCACAACGCTAGCTGCCAACATACTTAGTATGTATTGTCTATCTCCTTGCTTACCTATATGTAGCCACCATCCTCAGCCTACTCCGTATATCCTAATAATTGTCTTTACCTACTTCTATTTCAAAATAAGGAAAATGGGGACATTTGTGGTTATTTGCATTTTGCTACCTACTTTCTTTACTTTAAGACATCACCCCAACTACAACTTAGAAACAAGAAAAAGGAAGCAATGTTCTATCTCACTCACTTGCCTGCTCCCCCTACCCCCCTCCCTTGCGCCCCTGCCGCCGCCTTGATCTCGATCTCAAATCAAAAACCTTCTTTTCCAATCCCCACTAGTGGAACCAAATTGTCTCACTCCCAAATCACTTTCCATCTCAAGCTATAAGAATCGATCTTCGAAGATTTTAGTAGTGATAGGGCGGCAATGGTGGGAAAGATACACAACAGGAGCAACGACCTCGATCCACAACAACATGGCATCAATTTGAAGAGATGGTAGCTTCCTTCTGTGATGTGGACTCATCCCCTTCTTCATTTGAGCAAAATTTTGTGAGGTATTGAAAAATTCTATTTCCTTTGCCTTCCCCAGCATATTGGTTTGGTGCAGATGGCTTTATTCTTGTTTCATGCTTCAGTTTGATGAAGACTGTGTATGGTCTTAGACTATTAAACCATGAAATCAAGAGTCCATAAGATAAAGTAAGATTTATTCTCAGCACAGTGAATAATCATATCAAGTCTTCCTAGGGATGAACAAAGGGATAGGCAGGGAAGTACTATATATAAGAGAAAAATCATGTCATTTAATTTAATCTTAAGATATTGGTACTCAACTTCTACCATGTTATCCTTTTCCTGTGTCAAATGTAAGAGAGATCTCACTCATATTCTGCGGCTTTGTTTTCCTCCAATGAAATTCATTAATTTGGTTTTGCTGGAACTGTTTTGGCATCCAATAATTTTGGTTTAGTCTGGTGATTTAGTCTTTGTGGTAGAGCCAGATACCCACATGACAAGTCACTCCTTCGGCACCCCTTGGATACCCACCCACCAATCCACCTTTTTCTCATCCCCATCCCTTTAATATGGAAATTTGATTTTTTTAATAAATAGATGAAAGAGCACAGGTGGGATACATAATGAATTTAGACTCATGTAGTTTCATAATAGAGTCAAGTCTACTAGCGCAATAACTTAGTTGTAAAAGCGAGTAGGGCATGCACAATAATCATCTTTGTCGTCTATTTTGACAGTACATCAGCAAAATCCTAGGTGCATGAGGCGTTTGTCTCTTGACTTAGACATCATGTCTTAAAGATATGTGGGTTATATAATGATAACTACAGACAAACCTAATAATATAGAACACATATTGTGAAGTTTATATATCTTAGTTAAAACTTCTCTGTGTGCTTAGGTATAGGTCGAGAGACAACCAAGAGACTACAGAGTTGTAATGGTCTTAGCCTAAAATAGCCATTATAGACTAATACTTATATGGTTTGTTTTTCATAGAAATGATGACAAATACACCCCCCTCTCTGCAATTGCATTATATTATTTATATAAAAGGGCTTAAATTTATGAACAATTAGACTTAAATGATCTGCTAGTGTTGACTTTGCACAAATCTAACTTACCAAGCCTTGGAGAATAGTTGAAAGAATTTTCAAACACTTTGTACAGTCCCCCCTCCCCTCAACACCGCCCCCCCCCCCCCCCCCCCCCCACCACCACCAAAAAAAATATCAATCTAAATTTGTTGGAGTCAAATAAGTTAATTTTTGATATATTCATATTTTTTGCCCTAAACTATGGGAGGATCCCCACAGCATTTTCATAGAATCAGAGTTGATTCACAAGCTTTTTAATGCAGTTGAACATTTGAAAATAACATGAGTTGATGCACAGCTTTATCAAAAAGTTGAGTATGTTTGTATATGTACATATTTATTGCAATAAATAATTAGTGGTTAAATATGCTTTAATTTGAAGGCAGTGCTAGTGTCTAAAACAATACTTTTTGTGACATGAGAATTACTATATCTAACTTGATGACTATAAACAAAATTGTAGGAGAAATACTACAAAAGTTCAAAACAACCACTTGAGATGACCTAAACAACTCGTCACCCTATATACAACAACATCATGCTCAATTAGTTCATCCTTACACGACACAACAGGACAGCATAAAAGCTCCTACTAGTAGGAACAAAAAAAAAACATTGGCACATAATGAGCCAATAAAGCTAAACATTAGTTTAGATCTGGGCAAGTATAGCCGTATATCAACCTTGAAAATCATTAATCAGTTGAAAATATTTATGCCGTCCACAGAAATATGAATGTAGGCCAGTGATTAGTCACCAGATGGGTGAAAACTGAATAACCTCATACAATTCCTATTCCACAGTTCAACCACCCACATGTTAATGCTGAACTGAAACCAAAGATCACAGGAGAGTGGCAAAAGCAATGGAGCACAAATCGCTAATGTCATAGGTCAACCAACCTAGAAATGAATTCAAAATACTTGAAGTTAAACATCCCCAGGTACTTGAGGAAAAAAAGATTCAATGAATAGGAAATTAGGAACGAGGCATTTTCAGAATTTACTGAAGGGAAACCTCCAACATATCAATAGCACCGTGTGTTCTCACATCACACAACATTATTAACCATGCTCCCAGATAACATTACATAAGACAACACTGTTGATCTCACATCGTCATACAACAGCGGATAACATTATTAACCATGCTAGGTAAGGTTCCATAAGGGTTATTATAAGGAGAAAGTAGGCCCAGGAGCCAGGACAGTCTAATAAGAAGCTGGATGGTGGCTTTATTCCAAGTTTTTCGACTTGCATGAGATATAAGGCACCAACATCCAGGCATGTGACACTAGCAGCTTAGTTCCGGACTTTCTTCCGCTTTGGAACAAACTGCCGAGCCCATAGATGCTTCCCTCGTATCACGAACTTGACCCTTGGGTTCCCACGAAGGATGTGGAGGATTGTCTCCTGTGTGAAAAAACAGATGTGTGCATAGAGTGGTGGCCTAGGTTCAACTGGCTCCTCCACGCTTATGACTTCAACACCTCCAAAGTTCCTGTGAAATTAAAGAAATACAATAATAAAAAATAAGGAGCCAACAGCCATGTATCTCAAAAACTAAAAAGTTCCTTTACTTTTAGTGGCCGGGGAAATGATTAGCTGTTTACATTATATATCTTAAGTTCAGCATTGCATTGTACAATCATAAACTGTGCATAGAAATTGATGCATTTAGCACATAACAAAAATTTTAGGTGAGAGTGCAGTTAAAAAAAATTAGGGCTGTCAGTCTGATGCTGTGTGTAAACTAGATGCAGAGCTCATCTGCATCACATCTTGTATCGTTTGAAAAGCTATCACCGGTAAAACGTAACACATGTTTATCACCTACAAGTTTCATACTTGAGGAACAATGAGGTTTCTCATATAAATGGTTGTTCTGGCAGTTCCATCTTTTAAATGCATGCTACGAAGAAAGTAGAAAAGTACCGATTACTGATAAAACTTGTCCACTGATTATATTATTATAGAATGTCAAATAAGACCTCAAAGTTATAACTTTGTCCTTCTGCCATGACTCGACACAGAATTATATTAACTGTATAAATCTTGTGATCAGGTACACAAACTAAACAGCTGCATCATTTTTGTCCAGTCAGTGATCCGCCAATCAATCCCTAGTAAACTACATAACTTGTGATATATGATGAATATGTGCTTCACCTTATAACATTCTATAGCATAAATACCTATGCAGTCGATCTATGCATTGTTGTACACCTAACAAGTTGGTTAATAATATTTCTGGAAAGAAGGGGCTAAAAGTATCCCTGTGGACCTGTGGTACAACATGCATTGGCGCCTGCGGCTTTACCTATGCGTTATGTAACAATGTTTATGACACCTGAATGAATCAGTTTTAAAATTCAAATTCTATTAATCAATCCAACATCTCAGCAAATATTTCGTTATCAACTGCAACATTTTTTAAGTCAGCAGCCTAAAATCCACCATTATTTACATATCTGTAAGTAATTGCCTGACAAGAATAGACTTTACCCCTCAAAGAATTCATATAGTTCATCTGCAGTAAATGGGTAACCATTGGAGAAAGTCACAAAGAGAGTTCTCTCATCACGTGCTATAGCGGGCTGTTGCTGCACCTGGATCTGTAGCAAAATATGTGAAAGCAAGGTATTAGGTCTTGTAATCAGCAAGATAATTGAATAAATAATGTGCAGACGACCAGGACAGTGAAACACAGCAAAACTCTTACTGGAACAGCTTCTGGATCATCCCTTAAGTTCAGGCTATCAAAAAGGGTCGCCAAAGGGTATGTTGATAGGCACTGATCGATTGGATTTTCTATATCTCTGAGGATCTGGTTTTTTGGGGATGGCATGCTTCTAGAACTTGATGAGCCTTCTTCATGAATCGAAGTACCAGTAAAGGAAGCCCTGATCTTAGACAAAAGATCCTTCTGAAGGAATGTTTAAGGAAAGGAAAAAAAATTAAAAAACATCTTTCAACACCTCTCAGATTTACAGCTCTAAGTACACTCTTACCGTGCTCATCATGGGAGCTTTACCCTTCATGTTCTGTTGCTGAACTTGTTGATGATTGGTACGGTAGATACGTTCCTTTGCCTCTGCTATTTCTAGAATATCTTCTAAAGCCTTGTAGCAGAAATTGTTGAGGTAGAAAACGATACCTTCCATAGCTTCTTTCTGGAAATAGCCTTCTTGCTCAGATCTATGATTTAAGTGACACTTACGACGTAGAGCTTCAATAAACATTTTTCCAGCAAAGGCAATTCCCCGGAGATGATAGTTGTCAAACGACTCTATGCTTGCAAGGAAATCAGGATGACCATTCCCTTCAAGCCACAACCAAAAGGAAATGATCTCCATGGAAAGGGAACACTCCATCTGAAGGGAAAAGACCATCCGGGAGAACAACTGGCGCACAATCATATGGATAGAACTAGTAGCATTGAGTAGATCGGGCGGCGCCTTGGAAGCCATGAAAGCCAGTGAACAAAGTGAGGAAAGAGGAATTTCGAGTTTTGAAACGAAGGGGGGGGGGGGGGGGGGGGGCGGCTGGGTTGAGTGAAGAAGAAAATGAGGTCTCGACTAGGCTTATCAGTTAAGTATATGCATAAATGTTCACAATGGGTTGTTTCCAATCCCTGTACACGTTAGCTAGATGGCCCACAATGCATAGACTGGAGGATACGCAGAGGTGACAAAATAAGCATACGAAGCAAAAGCTGTACTCATTAAAGGTAGTCACATTTTGAGCACATACCTGCCAAATAACTGATGAAAATTTGCATTTAACCACCTTTGATAAGTTGGAACTTCAGAAGAATACATCGTTTTTCTCTGTGGCGTCTACAGCAGGTTGTAAAAATAAATGCTGCAAATCCAAGTCTACTGAAATGCCCTTTGAATAAATAAGGAAATTATACATGGTAGAATTGCAAATGTTCACAAAAAGACAAAGTTGGTAAACTTTAATGTTCCTCTAGTCTAGAAGAAGGAAATGGGTTCAGCAAGACTGGTTCTGAAGAAAAAGGATTTGAACGGTACACATAAGATTTAGTACTAATCATTTGAGCTAACTCATAATGTAGAATTATATGCATTTTTAAAAATATTTTCTTTAGATGGATTCCAAAATTTGAAGTAAAAGATTGAGTAAATATGTTTTTGAAGTACAAGTATATATCTACTTCCTCCATCTCAAAATATCGAGTGTATTAGGATAGTCAAGCTTGGTACCTTTTGAGCAAAACAATTAATTGAACTATGTGCATCTTTGGTACAAAAGATGCATCACTGAATTTGCATTTCACATACTTTAACTAATATATTTGTTTTGTAGAAATTGGTAATGTATTATAAGAGAAATTGGTAGTCGAAGTATATATTCAAAGACTTCATCAAATCCTAATTAAATATGCTCTATATTTTTGCACGGAGGAAATACTAGCAAACACAATTTTAGGGATATATTCCACAAAGTGGTTGCTTTATATTTATACGATTTATAAAGCACCACTTGTTCATCCTAATGACCTTCTGTTATAAAATATTGGTCATTTTGGTTTATCCGAAATCAAACTTCACTAACTTTGCTTAAGTTTATAGAAAATTATATTAACATTTACGATATCAAGTGACTGCGGTATCAAGACCTATATTATGGTAGGTTTAGTAAAACTAATTTGACATTATAGATGTTGGTGTATTTTTATATGAACTTGAGCAAAGTTAAAGAAGTTTGACTTACGATAAAACTAATACGACCTAAATTTTGAAAGGTAAGGACATATTGTTTATATGTTGGGAATGCACATCAACAATACTCACACTTGTTAAGTAACACAGTGTTGTAAAATGGATTAATATGCTGATACAAATATGGAGCATTCATGTTTTTGGTACCAACCACCAATACAAGCTAGCAAAAGTCATACAACTTTGGATCAAAGAGTGAAGAGAGGTAATACAACTCAGCCCACAAGTGCCTAATTAAGCTACACAAGAGGTCAGGTAGTTTCATTAGACTTAAAAACCATTCGCTTCACACAAAAAGGATTGTAGTTTGTTCATCTATTGCACCTGTGTGAGCTATAAGATTATTCTCATGTAGTTCGCTTGTATGGAAGCAATGTGGCTCTCCAAAAGTTGTTGACATAATGTTATGTAAAATGAACATGTGTTGGGAAAGGAATAATGAAACATGGTGAGGCAGGGATATAGTCGCAGCTAAGTTTTTGACACACTTGGGAAGATATTTGTATCCGAAGTGGCAATTACTTCCAAATTTTGATAATATATGTACGGAGTTGGAGCCGTTTTCGCGTACGGACAGGGATTTGCCAAAAGTACGTGGCTTAATTTGTCCGGAGGGCTCCAGCTACGGAGCGAGCGCGGATGAGCCGTGCCAAATGCTCCCTTAGCCCATCAACCCATTTTGAGAACCTGACATGTTGAATTCTGGCCCGTTAACTTTGACATAGAAGACTGCTTATTCATGTAGCATGGTTGAACGAAAAACCCGCCTTCCACTAATAAGGGTCACTTTGGAATGCAGGAAACTTAGAGGAGTTTTATAAAAATAAGTTCATTTTCATATGAGAGATGTAGGAAATAGGGGAAAAAAACTTCCACACTCCAAAGGGGCTTAAAAAGATATACTCCCTAACCACAGCAGTACTCTTTGTTTTATTAAAAAATCCTTAAGAATTATCTGAATTATTCATGGCATACACGGCCTGGTGCTGAGAGTTGATTCTTTGTCGTGTTTGCCATTTGTACAGCAGGGTGGAGGTCAAGGCGGAAAGACCGGGTCCTGCGGAAACTGCCGATGTCGTTGCCTGCTGAATAGTGAATAGGTGGGTGGCAGGCATGCAACGCAATGGTAGTAACTCTATTCCTGGCTGGTTTCCAGTAAGACCAGACGTTTCCACCCCAGGCTATTATCGTGTGGCGTCCATTGCGTCATCTCTCGTCGTTGCATCTCCAAGCAGGCCCAGATCTCGATCGGTCCTCTCGCAGAAACGAGGAAAAAACAATGTCTTCTTCTCGCTGGGTTAGGCCGGAGGTATGAATTGATTACAGCATCAGGTTCAAATAAATTAACCCCTAGTATGTATGGTCTTCCGTATCCAATATGATTATTTTATGTGTCTGTAAATGATTACCAAAGATTATGGTTCATCCTCTTTTTTTGTGATTGATTAAACTAATTAGGAGTAAAATTCATTTATGTTTTGTGCAATCTGCCGCGTTGGAAACTCTCACAACGGTTCTCTTTCCATCTATCTATATATCTATATGTATATCTATCTATATAATATATTATATCTCCATATCTATCTATCTGTATCTATCTATCTATATGCATTTCTAGATTCATTAAAAGAAAAGAATAACTATTATTATTTTTAATAAAAAATCCCTAACACACATATCCATGCAGGTGTACCCGCTGTTCGCGACGACAGGGGTGGCGGTGGGGATCTGCGTGATGCAGCTGGTGCGCAACATCACCACCAACCCGGAGGTGCGGGTGACCAAGGAGAACCGGGCGGCCGGGGTGCTGGACAACCACGACGAAGGGCGGCGCTACTCGCAGCACGGCGTGCGCAGGTTCTGGCTCTCCAAGCGCCGCGACTACATGCAGGCCATGGACAACGTGCCCACAGACCCATCGTCAACGCCAACCACCAAGTAGATAATATATGCATCCCCAAGATATATCAGCACAACTGCAATGCATTATATTATTGCAGCATCATATATCCCTATATGCGTTGATCAATATAATTCAAATAAGTGTTACTATGTTACATCCAGTCATTGTACGTGTTCGCATGCATTTTGACTGTAAGCTTAATGTTCATACTCTCTCTCTATATAAATCGGATCTCACCCCGCTATACATGTTCAGTAGTCAAACTGTTCGTTTCCTATAACGTGTTTCTATTTTTGCAGCCTGTTTTTCTCCTTGTGGTTTCATTTTAATTTTGGGATGTTCAATAGAAGAATGATATACATTTGGGCAAACCACATTCATTCCGTGATGGAAATACTGCTCTCCCTCCATTCCAAGCTATAAGTTGTTTTGGCATTTTCTAGATACACAGAGCCTATGTATCTAGACATAATGTATATCTAGATGCATAGCAAAAACTATATACCTAGAAAAGACAAAAGCACTTATAATAATTTAGAACCGAGGGAGTGGGAATTACAATAGATGTTGACACATCAAAGTGAATAGAGCAAGGGAGGGAGACGGATCGGATATGGTCACAAGAACATAGCAGCGTGTGGTAGAGGTGCGAGAGATCAAAGATATGGGGGAGCTTATGTCCAAGGCTACGAAGGAGTACATGTCTTTGATTTACTAGTGACTCTTCTTACACATGATTTCTACCATGGTGGTTTTTATTATTGACGGGTTCTACACGCATGCCTTTTGTTTTTTGGTCCCTTCTCATCATTTCCCCATCCTCTCTCTCCACTCTTGTAAAATAAAGGCCAGAGGAGGGAGGAGGGGAAAACCGGTGACGGTAATGAGGGTTGCACACTTGTGCCTGATAGGGGTGAGGGAGTATGAGTGGAGGCGTATGGGAGAGAAATATGTACTGGGCTTGGACCAAAACACAGCTAGCCTAGTAACCTAATGTAGCCCCCGTTCACAATTGCATGTCTAGTTGTCCAACATTTCGCTAATGGGACAATTAACCATACAATTAGATGACCAGGTTTTTAGACGCTCTAATCGAGTTGGAGTGCCTAATCGAGCCCTGGAGATTGATTAGGATGACTGATCAAATGACTTTGATAACACCACACTAGGTAAATATACCATATGCACATCTAGTTAGTATGGTTTAGTTTCATCTCGTGAAAAGTTGAATAGGGCTCTAGATTAGTTTTTAAGTGATCCGATTCATCCCTCCCCTCTTGGGCCACTCATTCTTTACAATTGTATCCAAGAACGTCCGAGTGGAAAATGGTGTCCATTGGTGCCTTGTGTACCACACTCCTAGCCTTCCATGTCACTGTCTCTCCTTTTTTATTAAAATATTTTTAATCTACTTCGAAATAGTCCTTGTATACTTTTAAAATGCTTCCACGATTTGTTTCGTGAAAAGACTTCGTGAATGCATTTTCTAAAAAGTTTTTAAATTTTCCAAAGAATGATTCCTGGAGAAAAGTCTTGATGCACTACTAGAAATATCCACTTCTATGATGAAAATCTTAATGACGAATCTGAAACTGTCATAGAATATCACTTTTTATAACGAATATTTATGTCGTCATAGATTAGTGGTGACGATCCTCCAATCCTCCCTATTTATGATGAAATCAGGCATCGTCACACGAAAACGTCATAGAACAGTACGGGGTTTGTCACCAAAAACCCTCGCGCGACTGTTCCTGCTCATCTATGATGATCCTCTTGAGAACTATGACGACTAGGGCTTCGTCGTTGAACTAATTACACATCTGTGACAAAGTTTTCAATCTGTAACGAACAACACTTCGTCATAAATCTCCACACGGTCCTTTCTTCATCCGACGTGTACCTGTGGGACCTATAGTTACTCATCCGTGACGCTTGTAATTCGTCACAAAGTATTCGCTTGGTCCTTTGTCCATAACACATATACCTGTGGAACCCTTCTCCATTCGACCAGTGGGACCCGACTGCTCACGTGTCATGTGTACCTTTGGGACCTTTCTCCATCTCCATCCGACCTGTGGGACCCGACGGCTTGCGTATCACGTGTACCTATGGGACCATCCGACCTGTGGGACCTGATGGCTCACGTGTCACGTGTACCTGTGGGACCTTTCTCCATCTCCATCCGACCTATGGGACCCGACGGCTTGCATGTCACTTGTACCTTTTGTGCCGCCGGGGTCTAATAAATTAAAAAAAACCCTCAATGCCTGGGAGTCGAACTCGGGACCCGGAGGAAGAAATGCACGGTCTTTACCATTGCGCTAGATGCCTGGTTGTGTTGACATGTGTTTGGAGTCATTATAGTATTATATTATCTATGTGGATGCCATACAGGTTGACCTATATTGGATATTTCCCCTTCAAGTGGAAATAAATCTATGCTCATTAGACTAGCGGCGGTGGCGACGGAGGTTCCTTGGTGTGCTGTGGTGGCTTCGGCATCCTTTTGGAGGCTAGGTGGAGAGGCTTGCCGGTGGAGCGTGGTAGCATTGTCATCCATATCCGTTGTGTGCCACGACAGAGGCGACATATCCGATACGCATGTCTCCTTTCTCGCCTTTTCCTATTCGCTTCACTGTTTTGGTCCTTACTTGAACATGAGGTATACAAGAAATATTCTAGCATTGGAGATCTGGTCAGGCAATGATATGATGATGAAAAGAACTAGGAGGTGGCACTAGTTGGTTTTCTACTGATGTCTTGGTTTTCTTCATATGTTCAATTTTGTTCCTGTAAATGTCTATGTGCAACTAGGCCTGTTAATTGTCAAGTGCTTGCTTGATTATACCTATTTGTCTAGGCAAACAAACAGGGCCATTGCTTCTGCCTTCAAAACTATTGTAATTATTGTCCTCTTAATCTTTGTCTATCTCCTATGGAAGAAGCTCTGAGATCATGTACTGATTGTAAGTGTGATGGTTAGACTTGATTTAGCTAAAATAGTAATGGTTACAGCTCCATTAACTTCTACTCTAGTACCATGAAAATTGTTAATGGTTGTTAAAGTTGCACTTTGGTATGAGTTGTGGACCTCACCGATGGATCTTTGTTGGATTATTTTCCTCTTTAGTGATCTCATTACTGAGCAAGCTCTCATCCTACTACACACTGATGAAATGGAGGAGGCCCCCAACAAGAGGAACGCACTGGCCAGCCTCACGAACGATGTCATTGTCGAGATCCTCCACCACCTCCCCGCCCACTCCTTGTTCTACACAAATGTGTCAATCGCTCTTGGAAATGCCTCATCTCAGACAACAATAACCAGATGCCTCAGACTGTGACCGGTTTCTTCTACGACAATGAGAACGACCATCGACACTACACCAGCATCACCGGTGAACACCCCTCCTTGTCCTTCTTGCCCTTCACCTTCAACAATGTAGCTATCTCAGATTGCTGCAACGGCCTCATCCTATGCTGGTGCCTTAGGGCTGATGCATACCGCTATGTCGTCTGCAATCTGGCAACCCAGAAGTTGAAGGTACTATCATCCAGTTCGAAGAAGCCATAGAGGAGGCTCCGCCAGTAGGACAAAAGGCAGCGCTGATATTAGTCCTAGAGGAAGGCAGTCCAAGAGAGTGAAGTCAACATAGCTAGGAGAGTTGACTCTTGGATCTAAGAAGAACAAGCAAAACCGTGCAAAAGTGAAGTACTACTAGGCTACAGGATCTCGCTCCTATGTTGTACAGCTGCAATCATTTGTAAGTGATGGTTATATTTTATTGTTACTCTAGCCTTTGTATAAACAAAAACTCATGTGCACTATTAATAGAAGCAATAGTGGCAGGAGCCAATTTGGCATCATCAATATTGAAGTTGCAATTTTGCACCAATCAATATGGTACCTGTACATTGTGCTTATGTAATCCATATCTGTAACCTAATGTTTACTGCTTGAATTTTGTAGTATGTAATCCATATCAGTACCTGTGCGTTGTGCTTATGTAATCCATATCAATATGAAACCTGCGTTACTTATTTTGAACTAATCTCTTGGGTTTTCAATTAAAGTCCTGTTCCACTATCTGTAACCCAATGTTTACTGCTTAAATTTCATAGGAAGCTATGGAAACTATGTGAGCAGAACCTGTTGCTGATGGGCATGAACCAATGACTAGTGTTGATGTTGTTTCCAAGGCCCTTTGCCTCTCCTAGGGCTAGGTCCAGTCCCAGGTCAGCGGCAACACCCTTTTTTGAAGAATGTTGATATCTCGACAAGCTCCGCCAGAATAGAGACATCGGTGGAGAGAATGCTTCAGGGACAGCTTGTTGCTGAATAGGAAAGTTCTGCTAACCTCGTCGAAAGTGGATGAACTAAAGAGGAAGATATAAAAGATTGAAAGGGAGTTTGAGGAGTTCAAGATACAACAACAGGAGGAGTACAATAAGCTATGTGAGAATATCATGCGCTTTAGCTCTTCTTCTGGTAACTCTGGGTCATCAACTCTGTTGGCTTGATGTAGTGATCATTTGTGGTGAAACTGTCAGTGGGTTGCTGCTGATGTGTAAACAATAATTTGTTGTGTTTGATTATCATGCTGAATAATTATGTAGACATTCATTGAATAATTATGTAGTCAATCTATGCAGCAGTGACGATCATGAATTACTTTTATGATTAATTGATTGTTGAGCACATGGTAGAACTTGGACAACCCACGTGATCAAATAAAAATATGACACATAGACGAATCTGTGCATGGCATGACACGTGGGCTAATAAAAATCCGACACGTGGAAGGAAGTCATCGAGCCACGTGGCCGAATAAAAAAACAAAACGTGGACGGATAACACCATGACACGTGGTCGAATAAGAAATGGCCATGTGGTCCATTAAAAATACGACACATGGTCCAATAACGAAGTGACACGTAATCCAACCGCAACATGACACGTGTGCCAATAGAAAACTAACATGTGGAATAATAGGGACTCGACACATGGTCTAGTAAGAACCTGAAACATGTAAGAACCAGAATGGTCATGTTGTGCAATAAGAAGGTGACACGTACCCGAACCATCTCCAATGCAACCAACTATAGCATGTACACGTGGAAAGCATCTCCAATGAAAGCACTCGCCAACGTGGCTGCCGCTACCACGCATGCCAAAGCAGTTCTATGATGATCTGTTTTTCCATCATAGATCTATCCAATTCTATGACAAATTTCTAGATTCGTCATAGAAGTTCAAGTATGATGCGACTTCTATGATGAACCATTTTTCATCATAAATTCATCATAAAACTAACATTATGACGAATTTGGCTCCTTCAGTGACGAAAGTTGATCGTCATAGAAGTGGATATTCCTAGTAGTGATGGTTTGTTGTGGTTCAAAATCTATCGGTTATCTTCTAGGGGATGTGTAATGACCCGAGTTCATCGTAACACTAGATAACCCTTTTAACCATCGAAAGGAGTCAACCATCCACCCTCCATGAAGAATCACAACATGCAACATGACACCTGACATCAATGACCCATAGAAGCACCTTATGAGAATCCCCAGATAACCATGGTCAGGCTCATATCTGAATCGGAAGAGAACATCTACATGAATTAGGATCCATCCCATTGACATCATCAACAGCAACCCAATCTCAAGGAACTACTTAAGATGCAATGCATTGGTCACCAATAACCAACCACCTAATGACTTAGTCAATTCAGCTGTTGATGGTCATTAACATGCTTTATAAACCGTCAACATAACTTATATCAATGCATGAAAATGATCACCAAGATAGGTTTATGGGTTTAAACTAACAAAATCTATGAGTTTTGGTGAATCTGTGTTTTTAGCGGGGTTTATCCAGAAAACCAACAAGGAGGACCTATTCATCAAAGCAAATCATGTTTATCCGCAGCGAAACCAACATGGGAAGACTCTAGAAGGCAAACCACCGAAGTGGAGGGTAGGTGGCTACCATGTGGGGCTAGCCGGCCCCACTTGCAGGGCGACCGGCCCCTTAGGCCAACCTGTCAGGCCCTCCTTCGAATGTCGGTTCTCCACCGCCTCCTAGATTGCATCTACGCTGTTCTTTCAAGGTGGTTTGATCCAAAGGTCCAGAATTGAAGCTTCGGCATATATATACCAGCCCCTACCCCCTCCCTGGAGCCATCCTAAAACCATAATTCATATTCTCCTCATCAGGATCAGAGCTAGCTATCAAGAGAAGATTAGTCCTCCATAGGATCTAGTCTTATAAATAGAAATAGTGAGATAGAGAGTGAGGGAAGAGTTTGGAGGACGTGCCGGCCTGTCGGTGCTCTCTCTATGGCTTGTAGTTTGGCGGATTCAAGGTCTACCTGAGCTTGCTTATGAGATTTCTCTGGTAATTAACTTTTGATTCAAGTAAGCAACTTATTTATATTGTTCATCAGGTTGGTGACTCTTTTGAGTGCTTTATTCTCTACATAGGGGGAGTAAAGTATTAATCGTAAGTATACGCGTGGTGCTTAGACTTGAGTTAATTGTGGATGCACCCTGCATTCTAGAAGGTGGTAGATCGCGTGAGTGACATAAGTTCTATATAGCCTATATAGTCCACCTCCCGTCTATAGGTGCACGTAGGACGCGGTTGGGAAGGAAAGCATCCTCTGCTGGTGTCTTTCCCTAGTAATGTCCCTAGTTGAATAGTAGAAGACATAAGCTTACCCAAGTTAGATCTAGAGAACCCTAGTAATCCTCTCTATGCTCCTATTTATCCTAACCTTGTTGCTTTCCCTAGTTAAGTTAGACCATAGTTAGTCTCACACATTTCCCTATGGATACGATACTTGGAATACCTTCGGGTGAAAGCTACAGCAGTATCCACGCGGTTGCGGATTTATCTGCGTGCACTAAAATATACCAACAACTTTCTGGCGCCGTTGTTGGTGAAACAGTTGCTGAATTAACTACAAGCCTAGCTTAACCTTTTATCTTTTATTCTTTCTTTTATTTTAATTTTTCTTTTAGCATGGATTCCACTCCTATCTATCAATATGCTAAACCCACGAGCGCAATCCTAAAGCCACCAGAATCCTCAGACCCTATCATAACACCTGGTTATGAGCTGCACCTGTATTTTATAAAACTGATTCAGGAGAAGGCAATGAAAACCCATACTTGCACCTACAAGAGTTTGAACAGATCTATGCATGCTTGCCTATCACTGGCATGTCTGATAAGACCTTAAGATGAAAGTTGTTTTTGTTCTCTTTGACGGGAAGAGCTAAACATTGGTACAGTCAAACCATAGGAAGTATGCAAGGAGATTGTGAAATGTTATTCTCTAAATTTTGTTTATGTTTCTTTCCCATCTCTAAAGTGGTTAGCCTTCGAAAAGAGGTTCTAATTTTAGACAACTAGAAGAAGAATCTCTTGGTACATCGTGGGATTGTTTTAATGAACTCATCATCACTAGCTCGGACCTTGCCATTCAAGACCCTGTACTTCTTCAATATTTTTACATGGGTTTTAGCAAGGATTCTAAGGAATCCCTTGATGCAGCCTCTAGAGGAGCTTTCCTTCATTTGTCTGTTAGTGAAGCAAGGGCGATGCTTGATAAAATTAGTGGAAAGACTCCCTGCACTAGCATTCATAATAAGCTCCTCAAAGAAGAGAAGGAATCCTCACCCGAACAAGAAGAGGAAGTTCTGATAGCCAAATCACAACCACTCTGATCCCAAGATTTAGCTATCAATCTCGAACCACCAATACCCCAAAATCCTCCAAGAGAAGAAGGAATTCCACCTTTGGAAATCCCTGTTAAAATTAATGATGACCTCTTTGGTGCTGATTTTGGGAGAACATTAAATTCTCATAAGAAGCTTTCGAGCGAATATAATTCAAATCCTTTCAAGAAGGGATCTCTTAGAAAGCGTCCTTATTCCTATATAGGACATTGGGAAGAATTCAAGGATGGCATGTCTAGTGATGCCATAGAAGGAGAACCAAGCCATTTAGAAGCTACTCCTATCCTCTCCCCTTCTATGCCCACATTAGATGTCTTATCTGAATCCTTCTCTCAACACATCCTTGACCCTGATAATCCCTTTTATGCTCTTTTTCCTAAGTCTTATGATGACCCTAGAAATCCATTAATACAACCGAAGTATAGGAGCCATGAAGACCACAAGGATGACCAAGAAGAGCAACGACAATGGCTGGAATGTATTAAGAATTCATATGTCGTTGCTAAAGAATGGATGGACAAGGACAAAGCCTTATGGGTACAATCCAAATTTGGTTTGAATCCAAATGATGAGTTTAAATCAACCTCTTTAATAAACATAACTCATCCAAGTTTGGAGGAAGCCTTAGACAAGACCAACCCGAGAATCACCAATCCAAGAGAAATCTTGGACAATAAAATGATCAATGAAAGTCATAGGCATGGAATGACGGAGACAATATTTTTGCCTATAGACATTCATGAAGAAACACCCTTGGAGCTTGAAAAGGAAGATTACATTAGCGAGCATGGAAGCTACTTCATTAACACCTCATCAAATCCATGCTCACATGCCTGAGTCAATTAGTTTCTTCAACATTGCCACACATGAGATCTTCAACCCCCTCATACTTCCTGTTTATAAAGACTTTGAAAGGGTGGTTGTAGATGCATATGTTTATCATAAATATTGCAGATCTCGTTGTGTGAATCTTGAGATAGGTACACAAAGGTTGATGTTGGAGGGGAAACCACTTCACCAATTTGAAGCGCAATTCGAAGGTTTCCCAAGGACGAGCTTTTGTCTTTAAGCAAGCACTTTCGGAAGATAATGAGTTTTCACCTTCTGCTGTGATACCCTTGTGAAATGAGCATATAATATAATTGTGAAAATATTCCTTCAGGTATTTTTGTCACTAACCATTCTAGGTTTGAAGCAAAAAGAACGAAGAATGATGACATAAGGTATGTCCAACCAATTATCATGCAACATTGAATCAAATTCACACATGAGAGTTCTATCCATCCAAACTTGATTCTGCCTTGCAAAATTCAAGTGTGGGGGATGAACTTCTCTAAAAAATCTTATGTCATACTGCTAATTTTGGTTGTCTCTACCTTTAATACATGCTCAACTTGCTAAATAACAATTATACTTTTTCATCTCAAGTTAAATAAATGTCTATAATGCTTTCATGCTACCTTTGTCTGCTATAGTATATGCGTAGATTTTGAAGTATTTTCATACACCTTTTAAATTAGGCATGGTTCTTAGTTTAAACTATTTTCCTGAATCAAACTAGACAAGGTGTTTAGTTTGATTTTTGAACCAATAGGTGTGTTGATCTTACTTCTAAAGGCTTTTTAAATTAAGCATGGTGCTTAGGTTAAAATGCCTTCCTAAATCAAATTAGATGTGGTGTTTAGGTTCATCTTTGAGCTGATAGTATGTTGTAGTAGATACTAGATATTTTGTTAGACTAACCCCTATAGAAAACTCTCAATTCAATATGGGTAAGTCATGAGATGAATTCAAATCAAAGATGAAGCAAGGCACATGACGAACTTCAATAACTTTGCACAAGAAGACACAACTCATTCATCATAGATGTAAGAACTATACCTCATTCAACATGGATGAAAGAACTGTAAGTACCAAAGTTCATTCACTTTGTCTTTTACTACAAGTTACCTTTACCTTGAGCCATGCTTGTATAAAACATGATCTCTATACTAAAGTAATCCCAAAACTATCTTTTCATTAGCATAGAGGGAAATTACAAAATCTAGGGACAACAACCCATAGTTTGAATTTGTACAATCCTTAGGGTATGTGTTGTCCACTAATCCTTTGCAGGCATGAAACAATAAGTGAAGCGGAAGATCCAACAAAGTGTCAAAGATCAAACAGAAAAAAGATGGTATGACAAAAGGATGAGAAAGAAAAGGTGCGATCAAGAAAACAAGAAGCTCATGAATAGGTCAAGCTGCGAGGCTAGCCGAACAAGGAAAACTTCAAGCAAAATGGGAAGGACCATCACGAGTCATCTACCCTTCGTCATATGGTGTCTTCACGCTCTAATGATAAAGGTAACATCCTAAGGTAAATGGTCATTACTTAAAAAGCTTTTCCTTGATTCTGATAGGCACACAAATAAGAAACAAACATGTTTGGGTTACAACTCCATTACTTGATCCAACCTGATTAACTCAACATGTTAAGCTTGTTCCTAGCACTATTTTCTTGATCCCATAGTCTTAACCAAATAAGCTAAAACTTTGGACATCTTATCTCTAGAAAATGATAGTCATAATCATGTAAACATTAAATACGTTATGCACAAATAGACAATCCTTCCATGGGTTAAGCAACTTAACCCTGTTTGCAAATGCACTTAAATGCTTCATTCATGCTCAATCTTATGATCTTATCAAACTATGTTGTAATTGAACAAAGTGCGTAACATCAAATTCATTTTGTTCCATATACCTAAGGTTAGAGAACAATGAATATTTTTTTGGTTCTGTTGGTGTTTTCCCACCAATAGAGCCCATGTACTTGATCTCTACCTTGTCTTATGAGCAGGACACACTTCAAGCAAAAGTGTGGGGGAAGACAGTCGATTCCCCAATTTCTACAAGTGAAGGTCCTGAACCTATCAAACCAAAATAAAAAAACCAAGACAGATTTGGCGGAAGAAGGTGACATCACCACTAGAGGTGTCATCACAAGAATCTTCGACTTCAGAGAAAACCGAGGTATTTGGTCAATGAACTTCACAAGGAGAGGTACGGTTCAAAGGACTTACAACACCAAACCCTCACCGAAAGAGCTAGCCTGGGGGAGAAGCACTCCCGTGTATCCAGGTAAGTATTCTTTCTCCTTTTGTTTTAGATTTTAGTTTCTTTTCAATAGTTAAAAAATGATAAATGAAACAAAATACAAAGTTGTCTTTATAAATATATATATAGCTACAGTAATAATATATGAAAGGTGTGTGTCTAGTTTGCTTTAATTTCTATTTTTAAGAGTTGATTATCAAATAAAGAGGACTCAGAATGATCTCTTAAATGAAAATGATGAATAGTTGCTCTGTTGTAATTTCTTTCAAGTACCTAGTTTTCAGCCTCGAATTCTCCCGAGTTTTGGATAAGATTGTTTTGACATAAGGGTTTACTCTAAACTTGAAACTCGTGGGTAGCATATGTGTAACACCCCAGGTGTTTGGCTTCCACATTTGCACTTGCATTTCATGAACATGAGCATCATGCATCCATTCATGAGCTTATATTGCATGAAACATGTTTTAGAAACATTGCAATATATTGTTATATTTCATGTGTGTTTGTTTTATGAAATGAATAGTATGCAACACTCAAGTGCAACATGTGCAACTCACTTTAGTGAAACATGGTTAGTTAGTACTATGCAACAAAATCATGAAACATGTGAAACATGACTTTGAAACAAAGGTAACATTTCACTTGTTTTTCCTTGTTTCAGTACATGTAATGCTTGATTTTGGTGTGACCAATGTGTGGTGTGGCTAATTATTCACCTAAGAACCTTAGTTATACTTAGAATGTCATTAGGAACAATGTTCATGTTGATCATTTTGCCTAATTAGGTTCCCAAGTCATGGTTTGACCATTATGGACCCCTAGAGCTCCTGAGTTTGACTGTTTAAAAAGTGTAGCTTAGAGTGTTTGCATGTCTGAGCAACCTAAAGAAAAGTTGTAGTAAATTTTATAAGGAACAAACTTTGTTTAGAATCCAAGTCATGAAAATGAGCAGAACATGTTCAAATAGGGCCCACAAGCCTGAGATCAGTGCTGTTTCAACACTTAGAAATTTTCTAAGTGTTGGAACAGCTTTCCAGTTTCATGAAGATGACTTTGGAACCTTGTAGATGGAAATCCATGGCGAATTAGCTCGAGCTCATGTTGAGTCATTTGGAGTACTCACTTAGCTCTATCACGTAGTCTAATTGGATTAGAATTTGGCCGAGCCGATTAGGAGTTATGTAGCGTTGAAAATCACCTGTCAGTCGGTTCACTTGGTAACTGAATCAGATTCTCAGACTTGCTACAGTGACCGACCGGCAGCAGAGCCTTGCCACCGCATGGATGCCACGCACCCTGCTAGCCCTAACCACACTATGCGCTGGTCGGCATGAAGAGGAGGACGCCTGCTGCCTCTCCGTTCGCTCACACGCGCTCTGCCTCCCACACACTCTGCCTCGCAACGCCGCTGCTCGCCATTGCCGACGCCGCTCGCTTTGCCACCGCAACTCGCCTTTGACGCTGTACTGTTGGCCAATCCATCTCGGCCATCACCGCATCTTCTTCCGCTTCACCTCTTGGACCTCTCGCTCTACTCCCTTGAACCATTGTTAAGGCACATTTTGATTTCCGCCACCGGAGACTTCACTGGAGCACGCCGTGCTGTGGTTCACGTGGCCGTGGCACTCCACCGCATCACGCGCTGCCTCTTCCTCTAGTCTGGCACCGCGCTAGCTTGCTGATGCTCTGGTAGGAATAGCACTAGACGCTACCGAGCGTGTGGCTAGGAACGCCCCGGTGCACCTCACCGTGTCCGCCATGGCCGCGAGCACGAGCTCGTCATGGCCGACCGCCTTGAACCTTTCCTGCCTCTTCTAGCATGCGCATGAGGACCCTTATGAGCTGTAGTATCTACCTCGAAGACGTAGTCCTTGGATTCGCCGCCGTTGAGCCAGAACAGCCATGCCGCCGTGATGCTCGGGGTGCCGCGCGTGTGACTGTGTGTGCAGCCAAGCTCACCGGCGCTACCCTAGCCGCCCTTACCTTAGGCTATCTCTGCGTTAGGCCTCAAGGTAACTCTAGCGTCTTTCGCTAGGTGATACCGTGGCTAGAGTTGGCCGGCGTGCCATCGGGCATCTGCGCTGTCCGCCATGGCCACCGCCGTCCAGGCTCCGAGGGGCCATTCGCCATGCTCCGTACATCCCTCAACGCGGTTGAGCTCGAAGATGGCGACGGTGGTGGCGCAAGCGCCTGAGCCCTCTACGCCGGCAAGGAAAAGCTTGCCGGAGCACCGTGGCAGTCCCTCCCCTGTTTCCGTTTCACTGCCATGCGGGCCCTGCCGACGTGTGGACCCCGCGTGACAGTGACTGTGTATTCAAAGGCTAGCTCAATTATTCCAGAATTGATTGATGTTTTGTAAAAAATGTATCTCTAGTTTTATAAATCCAAATTTGGTGGTTCCAATTTTGTTAGGATCATAGTGAAGTCTAGTAGTTAGGAAAAATATGACATGAACACTTGTAGTATTTTTGGAGGAATTAAATAGGAACTTGAAATGTGTTTTTAATTGCTTGCAAACTTGTTTAAATTATATCTTGAGTTCCTGTGCTCAAAAAATTATAAAATTTTGTTGGTAAGCTATTCTTGCCTAGTAGAAGCTCTGGTAAAAATTTGAGAATCATTGCATGTATGATTTTGGAGTTATAGATTTCCCTTTTATCATTGAATGATCATCGTGTGAATTTTTGTAATTTATCTAGGAATCCAATGACCATGAAATTTTGTGGGGAGTATCCTAGTACCTTAAGGATGCTAGGAAAAATATAAAATCTGTTGCTTGACACTTTTCACTAGGGTTTCCTAATTATGTCATTTTAAGCCATTATGTCTTATCATTTTTGTGTAGGATGTTATACTTACTCAAATGTTGTGAAATTTTTATAGTGGTCTACTTGGAGCATGTAGTACCTACTGTAATTTTTGTAGATTAAATGGTGTAGTTCTCATATATGTTTGTTATTTCTCTTAATTAATTAAATAAATTAAGAAAGGCATTAAAAGAAATGAATTGATGGTGAACACCTTACTTTCTGGTGTCGTTGTGACATGTGTGATGAGTGAGTAAAGTTAGTTTTGTCCAATTATATGTTTGCAACATAAGTTAATAATTATTTTTCTGCATTGTGTCTCTTAGGACAGTTCTGGGGACTTTACAAAGTTCCCCATGATAATTTGGTTTGCTGGGAATGTGGTGAATACAAAAGTTATAGATAATTTATGTATCTAGCTCCTGTAAAAATTTGGTGGCATTTGGCCCTGTAGTTTAGGAGCTACAGCTGTTCAAAGTTTGATCCCAGAGTTGCTTGTTCTCTGTCTTGTTTGGACCTGATCATGTAATTCTGTAAATTCAACCTGGTAAAGGATGGAATCATGCCTTGAGGTCTAAAAATGAATTGTAGGTAATTTCATAAGCTTTCGAAATTGTCTTGTTGCATGTCATTTGGAATTGTAGATCTTCAGTTATGATCAGTTTACCGTACCGCTGTATAGTCTCTGTTTCGCTGAAATATGAACGTTTGTGTGCATGCCTTGTTGCAATGTTCTTGTTGATTGTTTAGGTGCTAGCCTAACTTGAGAACATGCTTAGGTGCAGGTGCTAGGTCCTTAACTAAAGATGAGCAATTGTACATTAGATTGTATAGACTTGGTAAGTAAAGTGATTTGAATAGAACCTAAGTCGGAAAAATGCGGACTGCAGTAAGCATGTGCATTCCCCGAGCATCCCTAACTTCATTCATGTGCATCCATGATATTTATCTTGCGCATTCATGCAATAGGTGTGCCGGAGGGAGTGACGCTACTGGAGTTCGAGGGAGCCAACCTGGAGGAGGAGCCCGAGGTGCAGGAAATCGATGAAGCAGCCGCCGAGGAGGAATTGCCCGAGTGCCCTGACCACCAACCATCCTCTTTCCTGAAAGGCAAGCCCCGAAGCATATTAAGTCTCTCATGTTTTTACAAATACCTTGAGTATCTTTTATTCATTGATGATGCATTAAGTATAGGAATTGGTTGGAACCAATTGTTGCATTATATATCCATCCTTGTCCAAATATCACACTGGAATCCTATTTAAGTTCAGGAACGGGTTAAATGCTTAGCCATGCTTAGCGCGGTAGAAGTCAGGTGATTTCCTATCACCTGCGAGCTTTAGGATGAGGTGGATCACGGTTGGCTATATTTGCTATCATGGAAAAGAACCATGTTAATAATGAATTAAGACCGGGCGGAGTCTTGTGTAGGTTTGGACATAGTGACTATGTTTGTGTTGTTTAAGGACCGATATGTTGTACGTCCTTATGTCATGTTGAATGCAGCCTAACACTTAGCTGGCCGGATAAGTCGTTCCGACCACGAAGCCTAGTAGCTCGATTCAGGCCGGGGACGCGAGCAGGGGTCCGCAATCTGGATGGAAGTAAGGATGTGCGGGGAGCCATTGGCATAAGCCCAAGGGCGGGTTAAGTCACCGAGCACTCATGGCAGAGTGGTTCTCTGATTTTGCGGCACTGTTCAGACTCGTGGCTCCTGAATTGTACCAACGGTGACTTGTTTGTGACCCTGACGGGGGAAGCAAGGTTTGTGTTAGCAATACCCTCCAGCTGGATAGGAATCGATTCGAATCGCCGTCTCTCCCGGATAGTGAGAACTTGACTGAGCAGCGGCAACGTAGATTCAATTAATTTAACGATATGGTTAAATGGATGATGATGATAATGTTGCCATGATTTATACCTGATATGGTTATTAATGTTTGCATCTTAATCAAATGATTGCTTAATACAGGTGTTAATATAGATGACAGGTTAATGGCTAAAAGTCACTACTAGTTCGGGTCATGAGTTGATCATTATTACTTATGCTTTTCCACAAAAAGAAAGTGTCAGCCAGATCCACTAAATTAAGCTATGCATGATCCTTGGTGTCATTTGTTTTGATTTCTGACGGGTAAGTCTAGCTGAGTACATTCTCGTACTCAGGGTTTATTCCCTCTTGTTGCAGATGACCTTCTATATGAGGGCTTCTGTAAGTATTGTCTCCACCCGGCGGGTGATGAAGACTAGATCATGGGCATGATCGCTGTTTCTCTTGTTCGAATGCTTTTGCGGGTTGTGATCAGCAAACCGGTATTTGTATTTGAACTTGGGTGTGTAAGTTAAACTATTTGCTTCCGCAAACTTTACAAGACCTGTTTTGTAATAACGATGACTCTGAGGTGTTGTAACCTATTTGCTAATCATCTGTGAAATGTTGTAACGTACGATATGTTATGTTGAATTACTGTGATCTTGGTTGTACGCAAGTTGGCTTGAAATCATTCGAGGGTTCAGTTGACTACCGGGTTTATATGGGCTCAAGTGCGAGAATTTGATCGTTTCGGCGATTGTTTTTGTACTTGTGCTCTTATAAATTGGTCGGTTCTATGACAGCTGGCATCAGAGCTAGATTCAACACTAAACATGTCATACGGGTATTTAAAACAAAAGTTTTTGTTGTGGAAACGGTTTTTTCAACTTATAGTTATATATAAGTGTTCAAAAATCAAAAAATTTATAGTGTACTGGTGATCACATCCCTTGTAGCCCAATTAAGGACTTCTAGGTGGCTTATATATAATTACTAACTTGGGGGAAATTGATTGTTTCTATTTCGTCGTCCATGCGGCGCGCTATTGCATGGGTGCCATTCGTTTGAATGGTAATGTGTGGATCAATTGCCTCTACGCTAAGGTAAGTGTGAGTTGTGAGAGCATGACCGTCCAACCGTCGGTCTAGGGGAGAGTTAGTTGTGGTTACTGGAGTATTTACATGTTGCATACATGTATATATGAAGGTACTTAATTGTGGGTACATCTGTCGGGTAGTTTGGATACCAAAGTATATATATCTGGGATGTATATATGGAGAGTATCTTAGTTACTACTTTCATTATTAGCATTATATCTTGCTGGGTTGTGGCTGCAATGAAGTTTTCTGTAGGTACGCTAACAACGCACCGTGTAGATCGACTAATTACCGCTAATTGAGAGAACGTATGTATGCCACCGTATATTCCGCTAAAACTTAAATTTTCTTAGGTTTGTGAGGACGTATGGAACGAGCATGCATCATATTCACTCATGTCATTCATATTGCATTACTCCCTCCCTTATAATTGCTTATCCCAAGTATTAAGTTCAATCTCTTAACAAAATAATCCTCTCACGAGAGTTGCATCCCTTTTTGATACAGATGGCCGCCCCTGTGTTTCCTACTGGTAGCAACACCTTTTTGGACCAGTTCGGTACGCCCACCTTATTCTGGAGGGTGCTCAGTTCAGTTGGGTACCCGAAGGCACCCCGCTACATGTGGAGGCAGGTGGTACCATTGGGAGACGTACCTTGGTACGTTGTGACCTTTATAGTGCCGCAGAACCCCATGAGACCGTTGTGGCATGGGTGGAGCATTGAAACTAATGGGCAACGCCCATGGGAAGCCGCTCAAGTTGCTGCCCTTGATGTGCTTATGGATATAGCATAGAGCTTTGGGGATGAGTTAGTGGGTGGACCAGTTTCATCCATTCCCCGAGTGGTTCCTACTGAGGCTGAGTGGACTCAAGAAGCTGGCCAGGCCTTGGTTCGAGGCCGTGGGGAACGTGTTCAGAGCGACAATGCTGGAATGAGTGCTATGATGGCCGTCTTGAAGCTTTGTCGAGTCAGGCAGGACACCCTTTCTAGTGTGCTAGAAGAAGCTGGCAAGACAATGGTAGCCCAGCACAAGTTCAGGTTGCTTGCCCGCAAGTATTGCCGTAGGGTGGATGCATGTGGGCGAGCTCAGCAAGAAGTAGATGAGATTCCGGGTATTGCAAATTATCGCCTGCAGCAGTGGGGTCAAACAGCACATGAGAGAGACGAGCTTCACAACCAGTTGATGAACCTCACTATAGAGAGAGATAAGGCAGCATAGGAGTTGGATCGTGTGACCCGTCATAGAGATGCAACTTTAGAGTTGGCAGAAGAAAGACGTCAGGGCTGGATCATGGCTAACCACAACGCCTTTCAAAGGGAGCATGAGCTCCAAGAGCAGCTTGAAGAGCTTCAGGTTGAACACCATCAACTGAACAACCGTCTGTTCCCTATTTCTCACCCCATACCAAGGTATCCTAATGTGGGTGGACCTCAAGTGATTAAAGCCGATGAAGAAGAAGAGGACGTGCAGATGGATGACAATGCAGCTGAACCTGCAAATGAGGAAGAAGTGGAAGATCCGGAAGAAGTCCAAGGCATCTCTGATGTGGACAGCGATCACTTCGATGAGTAGTTAGTTAACAAGTCTCACTAGTTTAAGCTTGTGCAGTCATTGGTGTAATGGACCTAGTACTATGACTGATGTGGGATGTACCTTTTAATTCGAACTTGGCATGTAATGTACTTTAATCTACTCCCGTTGGGATGCGTATCTTGTGGGTTAAGTTTAAAACTTGTCATGTTGGAATGCACTGCGTATGGCGCTAGTAATCTAATTGATGATGTGGTGATTGGAGAATGAATTATTGCCTCTATTTATTGTATGAAGTTTTCATTCTCTCCAGTAAATTTAGTTTGGCGTAATTACATTGTTCCTCTCCAATGTGCTAACATCACTAATAATTGCTGGTTGCGCATGGTTGCAGATGCCTCGCACTTGTTCCACTGGTGCGGCTGGTGATGATGATGATCTTCCACCGCCACCACCACCCACACCAACGGAATTGATGGCAATTCCTGCGGAAGGACAGCACACTATGGCTGAGGCTCTTCGCACGATTGCAAATCGTGATGGTCGTGGTGCACGCCAAGGACCAGAACCAAATCAGTATAGCGACTTCAAAGATTTCCTTGACACGAAACCCCTGATCTTCAAGGAGGCTGAGGAGCCCCTACAAGCTGATGAGTGGTTGAACACTCTTGAGCAGAAATTTTGTCTGCTTCACTTGACAGAAGTGCTGAAGACCGAATATGCTTCTCACCAACTACATGGGCCAGCTGGTATTTGGTGGAGTCATCATCGGTCCACTATGCCCGCTAATGCCCAAATCACTTGGGATAAGTTCAAGTCTGCTTTCAAGGGAAATTATATTCCTCCTGGTCTCATGGCAATCAAGCATACGGAGTTCATGAAGCTGACTCAGGGGAACAAAAGCTTGAATGAATACCTATAGGCTTTCAATAACCTTGCAAGGTATGCTACTGAGTTTATTGACACTGATGCCAAAAAGATCGCTAGTTTCAAGTGGGGACTTAGCCCCAAATTGATGAAGACCATGGGAAATTGCAAGTGTGCTCATTTAATGAGTTTGTGAGTGATGCTTTATCGCAAGAGGACAACAATGTTGTATATGCTGCTTTGAAGAATCGTAAGAGGGCCTATGAAGTGGGTGCCTCACAATCCAAGGCTCCAGTCACCCAAAGGGCTCAATTCCGCCCTCTAGCATCAGCTGCTAAATTTTGCCCACCACAGAAGAAGAATCTAGGTAGGACTGGATTTCGCAAGGCCTTTACAGTTGCTCTTCCCAAGGGCACTACCAATCAAGGCAGTTCCAATGTTCCGCCAAGCAACATGCTGTGCTGGAACTACAACAAGCCAGGCCACTGGTTGAGAAAGTGTCCTTACCCTAAGAAGAATAACTACTAAGGTGGCCGTTAGGGACAGGTGAACCACACTAATATTGCCGACATTCCATCAGGAGAGGTAGTAACGGCTGGTAAGTTTCTGGTGGATCAACACCCCGTAGTTGTAGTATTTGATTCGAGTTCTTCACATTCTTTTATTAGTCCCGCATTTGCATCCAAGTTTATGCAGAAAACATACACTGTTGAGGGTGAGGGTTATTGTATTAGGGCTGCCAGTGGTACTATCCCAACCAAGCTTGTAGTTGGGGACGTACAATTTGAGATAGAGGGGCAAAGTTATCAGGTTGATCTGGTAGTTTTACCGGGGCTGGGTATCGATGTGATATTGGGAATGAACTAGATGAGCAGTCATGGAGTGCTTATTGATACATCGACTAGAGTAGTCATGCTCAGAGATCCTTATAATCAGGAAGGTTTTCTAGTACAGTTACCTAGGGACATCAATCTTTCTTGTACGACTAATGCAGTGCAACCAAAGGCTATGACAGATATCCCTGTCGTGTGTGATTTTTCGGATGTTTTTCCCGATGATTTGCCCGGATTGCCCCTAGATCGAGACATGGAGTTCAAGATAGAGTTGCTACCTGGTTCAGCGTCCATCTCTAGAAGGCCTTATAGAATGCCTCCCAATGAACTAGCCGAACTTAAGATCCAGTTGAATGAACTTCTAAAGAAAGGCCTTATCCATCCTAGTTCATCTCTGTGGGGGTGCCTAGCTATCTTTGTAAAGAAGAAGGATCAATCACTACGCATGTGTGTAGATTATAGGCCCTTGAATGCAGTTACAATCAAGAATAAGTACCCTCTGCCATGCATTGATATCTTGTTTGATCAGTTGTCTAAAGCAAAAGTCTTTTCCAAGATTGATTTGAGATCTGGTTATCATCAAATCAAAATTCGGCCTGAGGATGTTCCAAAAACTGCATTCTCCACAAGATACGGTCTGTATGAGTACCTTGTTATGTCTTTTGGATTGACCAATGCCCCCGCACACTTCATGTATTTGATGAATTCGGTGTTTATGCCCGAGTTGGACAAATTTGTGGTGGTATTTATAGATGATATCCTGGTTTATTCTGAGAATGAAGAAGATCATGTTGAACATTTGCGAGTGGTTCTCACTAGATTGCGGGAACACTAGCTTTATGCAAAGTTTAGCAAGTGTGAATTCTGGCTTCGTGAGGTACCTTTTCTCGAACACGTGTTGTCTGATGGTGGAATTATGGTGGATCCCACCAAAGTGCAAGAAGTGTTGGACTGGAAGCTCCCATCTCGGTGCACGAGGTTCGGAGTTTTCTAGGATTGGCTGGCTATTATCGTCGCTTCATCTCGGATTTCTCTAAAATAGCCAAGCCTATGACTTGGTTGCTGCAAAAAGACATGAAGTTTGTTTGGACTTCCGAGTGTGATGCGGCTTTTCACACCCTACGAACTCTTCTAACCTTGGCTTCAGTTTTGGCGCAACCGGATATCGAGAAACCTTTTGATGTGTTCTGTGATGCATCAGGTACAGGTTTAGGAGGTGTTCTTGTGCAAGAGGGTAGAGTCATTGCTTATACCTCTCGCCAACTTCGGAAGCATGAGGTGAACTATCCGACGCATGACTTAGAACTCGCTGTAGTTGTTCATGCTTTGAAGGCCTGGAGACATTATTTGCTCAGCAATGTGTGCAATATCTACACTAATCATAAAAGTCTTAAGTACATCTTCACTCAACTGGAGTTGAATATGCGTCAGAGAAGATGGCTCGAGTTGATCAAGGATTATAACCTCCAAGTGCACTATCACCCTAGCAAGGCAAACGTCATTGTGGATGCCTTAAGCAGGAAATCTCATTGCCACTCTTTGATTGAAAGTGACTTCCATTTGTCAAAACTCCTACATCCTATAGTCCTTTACAACATCACTGTCAGTTGTACTCTATAGAGTCGAATTGTCGAGCTACAGAAGATAGATTCAGGTGTGTTCCACATCAAGCGCAAGATGAAAGAGCAAGAAACCAAACATTTTCGGGTAGATGAGAATGACATGTTAAGGTTTAAGGATAGGTTGGTAGTTTTGAAGGATAGAGAGCTTAGAAATCAAATCATATCCAAAGCCCATTCATCTAAATTATCTATTCATCCTGGTAGTAACAAAATGTATCATGATTTGAAGCCTCGCTTTTGGTGGACCAAGATGAAGAAGGAGATAGCCGCTTATGTGGCTAGGTGTGACACTTGTTGTCGAGTCAAAGCTGTGCACATGAAAGCTGGATTGCTTCAGCCACTCTCTATTCCAGGTTGGAAATGGGAGGAGATAAGTATGGATTTTATTGTTGGACTCCCTACTACTCAGAATAATTTTAACTCCATTTGGGTGATTGTAGACCGTCTGACCAAGTTTGCACACTTCATTCCTGTCCACATAGATTTCCGTCCAACTGACTATGCGGAGTTGTACTTTAATCAGATAGTCCAACTTCATGGGATACCTCATACTATTGTCTCTGATAGAGGACCATAGTTCATTGCTCGCTTTTGGGAGCACTTACACGGATTATTGGGAACTAAGTTAGTAAGAAGTTCTACCTATCATCCGCAAACCAATGGGCAAACTGAACGAGTAAATCAAATCTTAGAAGATATGTTGAGAGCATGTGTCATCTCGACTAAGGGTTCATAGGAAATATGGTTGCCCCTAGCTGAATTCTCATACAATAATAGTTATCAAGAGAGTATCAAGATGGCACCGTTTGAAGCTTTGTATGGCCAAAAGTGTAGAACCCCTTTGAATTGGGTAGAAGCTGGTGAAAGGAGATATTATGGAATTGATTTTGTTCAAGAAGCTGAACAATAAGTTCGTACTATCTAGACCCATATGGCCACAGCTCAAGCTAGGCAGAAAAGTTATGCTGATCATCATAGGAAACCTATTGAGTTCGAAGTCGGAGACTTCGTTTATCTGAAAGTCTCACCCATGAAGAGTGTCCAACGCTTTGGTGTGAAGCGAAAGCTTGCGCCGAGATATGTTGGACCGTTTGAAATCATTGGACAAAGTGGTAAGGTAGCATACAAGATCCAATTACCTCCTGAGATGAGTGCTATCTTCAATGTCTTTCACGTATCCCAATTGAAGAAATGTCTTCGCGTCCCTGAAGAGAGAGTTTCACTAGGGGATATCGAGTTAAAATTAGATTTGACTTTTGAAGAGAAACCGGTCCAAGTAATTGACACTCGTGAGTGAGTGACTCGGAGTCAGGTGGTCAGGTTTTACAAGGTCATGTGGAGAAATCAGGGTAGTGAACGCAATGCAACGTGGGAAAGAGAAGATTATTTGAGGGACGGGTATAAGGAATTCTATCAACAATGGTACGCTTGTCAAATCTCGAGACGAGATTTTTATAAGGGGGAGGGCTGTAACACCCCAGGTGTTTGGCTTCCACATTTGCACTTGCATTTCATGAACATGAGCATCATACATCCATTCATGAGCTTATATTGCATGAAACATGCTTTAGAAACATTGCAACATATTGTTATATTTCATGTGTGTTTGTTTTATGAAATGAATAGTGTGCAACACTCAAGTGCAACATGTGCAACTCACTTTAGTGAAACATGGTTAGTTAGTACTATGCAACAAAATCATGAAACATGTGAAACATGACTTTGAAACAAAGGTAACATTTCACTTGTTTTTCCTTGTTTCAGTACATGTAATGCTTGATTTTGGTGTGACCAATGTATGGTGTGGCTAATTATTCGCCTAAGAACCTTAGTTATACTTAGAATGTCATTAGGAACAATGTTCATGTTGATCATTTTGCCTAATTAGGTTCCCAAGTCATGGTTTGACCATTATGGACCCCTAGAGCTCCTGAGTTTGACTGTTTAAAAAGTGTAGCTTAGATTGTTTGCATGTCTAAGCAGCCTAAAGCAAAGTTGTAGAAAATTTTATAAGGAACAAACTTTGTTTAGAAGCCAAGTCATGAAAATGAGCAGAACATGTTCAAATAGGGCCCACAAGCCTGAGATCAGTGCTGTTTCAACACTTAGAAATTTTCTAAGTGTTGGAACTGCTTTCCAGTTTCATGAAGACGACTTTGGAACCTTGTAGATGGAAATCCATGGCGAATTAGCTCGAGCTCATGTTGAGTCATTTGGAGTACCCACTTAGCTCTATCACGTAGTCCAACTGGATTAGAATTTGGCCGAGCCAATTAGGAGTTATGTAGCGTTGAAAATCACATGTCAGTCGGTTCACTTGGTAACTGAATCGGATTTTTAGACTTGCTACAGTGACCGAACGGCAGCAGAGCCTTGCCGCCGTGTGGATGCCACACGCCCGGCTGGCCCTGACCACACTGCGCGCCGACCGCCGTGAAGAGGAGGACGCCTGCTGCCTCTCCGTTCGCTCGCACGCGCTCTGCCTCCCACTTGCTCTCTCTCGCAACGCCACTGCTTGCCATTGCCGACGCTGCTCGCTTTGCCACCGCAACTCGCCTTCAACGCCATACTATTGGCCAATCCGTGTTGGCCATCATCGCATCTTCTTCCACTCCACCTCTTGGACCTCTCGCGCTACTCCCTTGAACTGTTGGTAAGGCACATTTCGATTTCTGCCGTCGGAGACTTCACCGGACCACGCGCTGCCTCTTCCTCTAGTCCAGCACCGCGCTAGCATGCTGATGCTCTAGTAGGAATAGCTCTAGATGCTACCAAGCATGTGCCTAGGAACGCCCCAGTGCACCTCACCGTGTCCGCCATGGCCGTGAGCACGAGCTTGTCGTGGCCGGCCACGTTGAACCTTTCCTGCCTCTTCTAGCGTGCACATGAGGACCCTTATGAGCCGTAGTATCTACCTCGAAGACATAGTCCTCGGATTCGCCGCCGTTGAGCCAGAACAGCCATGCCGCCGTGATGCTTGGGGCGCCGCCGTGTGACCGTGCGTGCGGCCAAGCTCACCGGCGCTACCCTAGCCGCCCTTACCTTAGGCTATCTCTGCGTTAGGCCTCTAGGTAACTCTAGCGTCTTTTGCTGGGTGATACCGTGGCCGGAGTTGGCCGGCGTGCCGTTGGGCGTCTGCGCTGTCCGCCATGGCCGCCGCTATCTAGGCTCCAAGGGGCCATTCACCATGCTCCGTACATCCCTCAATGCGGTTGAGCTCGGAGATGGCGACGGTGGTGACGCAACCGCCTGAGCCCTCCGCGCTGGTGAGGAAAAGCTCGCTGGAGCACCACGGCAGTCCCTCCCCTGTTTCCGTTTCACTGCCATGAGGGCCCTGCCGACGTGTGGACCCCGCGTGACAGTGACTATGTATTCAAAGCCTAGCTCAATTATTCCAGAATTGATTGATGTTTGTAAAAATTGTATCTCCAGTTTTATAAATCCAAATTTGGTGGTTCCAATTTTGTTAGGATCATAGTGAAGTCTAGTATTTAGGAAAAATATGACATGAACACTTGTAGTGGAATTTGTGGAGGAATTAAATAGGAACTTGAAATATGTTTTTAATTGCATGCAAACTTGTTTAAATTATATCTTAAGTTCCTGTGCTCCAAAATTATGAAATTTTGTTGGTAAGCTATTCTTGCTTAGTAGAAGCTCTGGTAAAAATTTGAGAATCATTGCATGTATGGTTTTTGAGTTATAGATTTTCCTTTTATTATTGAATGATCCTTGTGTGAATTTTTGTAATTTATCTAGGAATCCAATGACCATGAAATTTTGTGGGGAGTATCCTAGTACCTTAAGGATGCTAGGAAAAATATAAAATCTGTTGCTTGACACTTTTCACTAGGGTTTCCTAATTATGTCATTTTAAGCCGTTATGTCTTATCATTTTTGTGTAGGATGTTATACTTGCTCAAATGATGTGAAATTTTTATAGTGGTCTACTTGGAGCATGTAGTACCTACTGTAATTTTTGTAGATTAAATGGTGTAGTTTTCATATATGTTTGTTATTTCTCTTAATTAATTAAATAAATTAAGAAAGGCATTAAAAGAAATGAATTGATGATGAACACCTTACTTTCTTATGTTCTTGTGACATGTGTGATGAGTGAGTAAAGTTAGTTTTGTCCAATTATATGTTTGCAACATAAGTTAATAATTATTTTTCTGCATTGTGTCTCTCAGGACAGTTCTGGGGACTTTACAAAGTTCCCCATGATAATTTCGTTTTCTGGGAATATGGTGAATACAAAAGTTGTAGATACCTTATGTGTCTAGCTCCTGTCAAAATTTGGTGACATTTGGCCCAGTAGTTTAGGAGCTACAGCTGTTCAAAGTTAGATCCCAGAGTTGCTTGTTCTCTGTCTTGTTTGGACCTGATCATGTAATTCTATAAATTCGACCTGGTAAAGGTTGGAATCATGCCTTGAGGTCTAAAAATGAATTGTAGGTAATTTGATAAGCTTTCCAAATTGTCTTGTTACATGTCATTTGGAATTATAGATCTTCAGTTATGGTCAGTTTACCGTACCGCTGTATAGTCTCTGTTTCGCTGAAATATGAATGTTTGTGTGCATGCCTTGTTGCAATGTTCTTGTTGATTGTTTAGGTGCTAGCCTAACTTGAGAACACGCTTAGGTGCAGGTGCTAGGTCCTTAATTGAAGATGAGCAATTGTACATTAGATTGTATAAACTTGGTAAGTAAAGTGATTTGAATAGAACCTAAGTCAGAAAAATGCGGACTGCAGTAAGCATGTGCATTCCCCGAGCATCCCTAACTTCGTTCATGTGCATCCATGATATTTATCTTGCGCATTCATGCAATAGGTGTGCCGGAGGGAGTGACGCTGCTGGAGTTCGAGGGAGCCAACCTAGAGGAGCCCGAGGTGCAGGAAATCGATGAAGCAGCCGCCGAGGAGGAATTGCCCAAGTGCCCTGACCACCAACCGTCCTCTTTCCTGAAAGGCAAGCCCCGGAGCATATTAAGTCTCCCATGTTTTTACAAATACCTTGAGTATCTTTTATTCGTTGATGATGCATTAAGTATAGGAATTGGTTGGAACCAATTGTTGCATTATATATCCATCCTTGTCCAGATATCACACTGGAATCCTATTTAAGTTCAGGAACGGGTTAAATGCTTAGCCATGCTTAACGCGGTAGAAGTCAGGTGATTTCCTGTCACCTGCGAGCTTTAGGATGAGGTGGATCACGGTTGGCTATATTTGCTATCGTGGAAAAGAACCATGTTAATAATGAATTAAGACCGGGCGGAGTCTTGTGTAGGTTTGGACATAGTGACTCCGTCTGTGCTGTTTAAGGACCGATACGTTGTACGTCCTTATGTCATGTTGAACGCAGCCTAACATTTAGCTGGCCAGATAAGTCGTTCCGACCACGAAGCCTAGTAGCTCAATTTAGGCCGAGGATGTGCGGGGAGCCATTGGCATAAGCCCAATGGCGGGTTAAGTCACCGAGCACTCATGGCAGAGTGGTTCTCTGATTTTGCGGGACTGTTCGGACTCGCGGCTCCTGAATTGTACCAACGGTGACTTGTTTGCGACCCTAACGGGGGAAGCAAGGTTTGTGTTAGCAATACCCTCTAGCTGGATAGGAATAGATTCGAATCGCCATCTCTCCCGGATAGTGAGAACTTGACTGAGCCGCGGCAACGTAGATTCAATTAATTTAACGATATGGTTAAATGGATGATGATGATAATGTTGCCACAATTTATACCCGATATGGTTATTAATGTTTGCATCTTAATCAAATGATTGCTTAGTACATGTGCGAATATAGATGACAGGTTAATGGCTAAAAGTCACTGCTAGTTCAGGTCATGAGTTGATCATTATTACTTATGCTTCTCCGCAAAAAGAAAGTGTCAGCCAGATCCACTAAATTAAGCTATGCATGATCCTTGGTGTCATTTGTTTTGGTTTCCGACGAGTAAGTCTAGCTGAGTACATTCTCATACTCAGGGTTTATTCCCTCTTGTTGCAGATGACCTTCTATATCAGGGCTTCTATAAGTATTGTCTCCACCCAGTGGGTGACGAAGACTAGATCATGGGCATGATCGTTGTTTCTCTTGTCCGAATGCTTTTGTGGGTTGTGATCAGCAAACCGGTATTTGTATTTGAACTCGGGTGTGTAAGTTAAACTATTTCCTTTCGCTTACTTTACAAGACCTGCTTTGTAATAACGATGACTCTGAGGTGTTGTAACCTATTTGCTAACCGTCTGTGAAATGTTGTAACGTACGATATGTTATGTTGAATTACTGTGATCTTGGTTGTATGCAAGTTGGTTTGAAATCCTTCGAGGTTTCAGTTGACTACCGGGTTTATATGGGCTCAAGTGCGAGAATTTGATCGTTTCGGCGATTGTTTTTGTACTTGTGCTCTTATAAATTGGTCGGTTCTGTGACAATATGCTTGATCTAAGTCTAGGTAATTGACGGATATGATATGAGAAGGTCTGAGCTGCTATTTATCTTGTTCCAAGTGACACTAAAGTTTCGGAGATTTATCTTTTGAAAAACACAAAAATACTACATGATGAGTTCATGTTTGACAAAGCTTGAATTCCTACCAGAGCCATACATGTTATTTAGGCTAGGAAAACTTCTACTCATATATGTTGCTTGCTTTGCATTGAGTTCAGTCAAGATTTGTTGACCATTATGAGAGGTTTGTCATGCTCTTCAAATCAAGATCACACACACACCACCCAAATATGCACTACTCCTACACTGGGGGTAGGCATAAAAACATGCCTTCCATCTATATCCACCCAAAAATGTTCTACACCTACACTGGGGGTGAACACAAAAACATGCTTGATAGGTTTTCTATTCACCAAATAAATGCTCCAAGTTATTGTTACTATCTCTCAAAAGTTTTGTTGCAGAAAAGAGGCATGGGGCTATGCAAAAGTTATTCATAAAAAATGAGAAAAGAAAAAAAAAGTTGAGAAAAAATGGACAAGTGTCCGAGATATCTAAAAGAGGCATGGGGCATGGGGCTTTTGCATAGAGACAAGATGCCCGCCTGAAAAAAAGAGAGATGAATAAGATAGCCCCTGCTCTCTAGCAAGTATTTCCAAATTTCAAAAGAGAGATAAGTTTTCAAGGAGCATAGTAGAATGAGGTTAGCCACCATATATCCACACACATGCACATCTTGATTTGATTGTATGACTCAACTCTCTTTGGATCCATTGTATGACTTTACAATATATGCATTGCAAGTATGCTCTAGCTTTCTCCCTACCTATGAAATCCACATAAGCCTTAGTTGTAGGAAGAAAAAGGCATAACATCATTATTGCCTTGGTGAGGATCCACAAATACCACATATATTGAGAGACTTGAGAGTGTCATACAATGGAATCTCTGAGTTTTATTTTGAAAACTTATAAAAACTTTAGAACAATGGTGGAACAAAGAACTTGAGACATAGTGCTTGACTTGATCATTCTGTCTTTCAATTGCTCAAGACCCAAGTGAAGGCTAAGAAGCCCCATGGTTGAAGGTAATATGGGTAAGTTTGAAAGTCAGATTGGTTTATTCTAATCCGGAGGAGAATTCTTGTTTGAACGCATGTGTACTTTTAAGGAGTGAAAACATTGATGCAACTTCTAATCCATTGTTGAGTTTGGCTTTGCTCAGGGACTAGCAAAGGTTAAGTGTGGGGGAGCTTGTTGACGGTCATTAACATGCTTTATAAACCGTCAACATAACTTATATCAATGCACAAAAATGATCACCAAGATAGGTTTAGGGGTTTAAACTGACAAATTCCATGAGTTTTGGTGAATCTATGTTTTCAGCAGGGCTTATCCAGAAAACCAGCAAGTTGGACCTATTCGTCAAAGCAAATCATGTTTATCCATAGCGAAACCGACATGGGAAGACTCTAGAAGACTCTAGAAGGCAAACCACCAAAGTGGAGGGTAGGTGGCTGCCATGTGGGGCCAGCTGGCCCCACCTACAGGCCGCCTGGCCCCCTAGGCCCACCTGTTAGCCCCTCCTTTGAATGTCGGTTCTCCATCGCCTCCTAAATTGCATCTACGCCGTTCTTTCAAGTCAGTTTGATCCGAGGATCCAGAATTGATGCTCCGGCCTATATATACCAGCCCCTGGCCCCCTCCCTGGAGCCATCCTAAAACCCTAATAAATATTCTCCTCATCGGGATCAGAGCCAGCTATCAAGAGAAGATTAGTCCTCCATAGGATCTAGTCTTATAAATAGAAATAGTAAGATAGAGAGTGAGGGAAAAGTTTGGAGGAGGTGCCGGCCTGTCGGTGCTCTCTCTACGGCTTGTACCTTGGTGGATTCAAGTTCTACCTGAGCTTGCTTCTAAGATTTCTCTGGTAATTAACTTCTAATTCAAGTAAGCATCTTGTTTATATTGTTCATCAGATTGGTGACTCTTTTGAGTGCTTTATTCTCTACATAGGGGGAGTAAAGTATTAATTGTAAGTGTAAGTGTGGTGCTTAGACTTGGGTTAATCATGGATGCACCCTGCATTCCGGAAGGTGATAGATCACGTGAGTGACATAGTTCTATATAGCCTATACTATATAGCTTCGTTGATCCTTTGTAGTCCACCTCCCGTCTATAGGCGCACGTAGGACACAGTTGCGAAGGAAAAGCATCCTCTGCTGGTGTCTTTCCCTAGTAATGTCCCTAGTTGAATAGAAGGCATAAGCTTACCCAAGTTAGATCTAGAGAACCCTAGTAATCCTCTCTACGCTCCTATATTATCCTAACCTTGTTGCTATCCCTAGTTAAGTTAGACCATAGTTAGTCTCACATGTTTCCCTATGGATACGATACTTGGAATACCGCTAGGTGAAAGCTACAACAGATTTATCTATGTGCGTTAAAATATACCAACATCAGCAAAGATAGAGACTACCAGACAGTCTGCCAGTTTACCAGACCATCCAATGGAGCACGAAGCAGCAGTAGAAAGTGGGAAATGAGATGTTTGCCACTTAAGTGGGTGGGACCCACATGTCAGCATGAAATAGGAAAGATATCTCTCAGCTGAAGCCTCACTCTCTCACTCATCCTCCCATTTGCATCACTCTCTCTCTACTCACTCAAAAACAACCAAGAACCCTAGAAACTAGAGAGGGCAGAGATTGGAGAAAGAATTGAAGAAGATGAAGGAGAGGAAGGAGGGGATCATCAACAGCAGCCCATGGACACCCTCCACCCTCAACCCCTTCATGGTGAGCTCAAGAAGAACTATCTTCATTTCTTGGATTCTCCACCCAATGGTCTAATTCATGGATTTGTGTGCAAGATTGGAGATCTCCTACTGGTAGTAGCTCCACCATATGTAAGTAAGTTCAAGAAGTTCCTACCTAGCTCATTCATCCAACAAGTTCATGGATAGTCCCTTGATCCATCTCTTGGGTATATTACAAGAGTTCATATGAAGCCAAGCCATGTTTGGATGGAGAACGTATGAGCAAAGGAAGCTTGGATTTTCAACCTTTTGCTATGGAAGCTCATAGACCCCAAAGCTTAGATTTTAGCTTAATCTCATGGTTCATGCCCAAGTACTTGAACCCTTAAGTCAGATCCTAAAGCCCTAACCACACTTAGCAAAACAAGCTCTAACCCTAGCTATCTTGAGCCTAGTGAGCTACCTAAACTATCCTAGAGGTATCTTGGACATGCATAGATCATAGCTGAGCACATCTAGGTCGGAACCCCAAGATCACCCAAGAGCATAGGTTATGCCACCTGACTGACGGAGTGTCCATCAATAGTACAGAGTATCCTCTAATCCCGAGTCTAGCCACCAACAGCCTGAATTCCCTTCTGAGCAACACAGCGAAGTGTTCACCGAATTATAGAGGTGCACAACCAGGGAACCCGAGAGCACCAAGGTGATACTGAAGCATCCATCACTCACGATGGAGCATCCGATGAATTATAGAGAATAGTAACCCTGCAACCTGAGAGAACCCAGTTCCTACCGGAGTGTCCGTCAATCGGTCAGACCATTCGATATTAGCAGCTAACCCTAGAAATGGCCATGTCTTGAACCTATCGGAGTATCCGTGGTTCCCATGGAGTACCCAACAACCTAAGCAGAACCAACCTAGAGACTACCCACCTCAGCACCTAGCACAGCGGAGTGTCCATCAGCTAGGACGCACTACAAGAAATCTTAGGATCTATGACAACCTGTTATCATCATAAATTCTGATATATATGTCATAGCAGTTATATTTATGACGACTGTGTGACAAAAAACCATTCGTCAAAGATCATGCGTGGTAAATCATGTTTAATGACGACCACATGTTTTATCATCATAATTTTTAATGACGATCTAATTAAAGAGTCGTCACTAAATGTCCTATGGCCTGGCTAGGCCCATGTAGTAAAAAGGCTATTACTGGGCCAAATATAATTACGGGCCTAATTTATTATATGCCAAGCCCATTTACAGAAATAAAATTGATACTAATTTCTAGGACAAAATCTATTTTGCAACCTGTATATTTAGTGGGCCAACAACCATCGAGCCCAAACATCAAAAAGGTTATATATTTAGTTACAATGTCGCCCATACACTTTTTTCAGCCCACACAATTGAGCCCATATATTTTCAAAACACATATTTCAATCCATATACACTTATAATAATATAGTTACAATACACCTGAAATAAATCATTTATAATAATAATGCATATGCATATGTTACTGGCTCTTCTAAATTAAGAAGCACCAACAACTGTACTTTTGCCATCAGCAAGCATTACATTAAAAAAAAGATCGCAATAAAAAAATGTTTTAATAGAAAATACAATCTTTGGTTATCCATCTTCCCTGTTTATGCAAGGTCTATACTGCAGCATCATGGACAAATCCAGCAGTCCTGTCATCATGAAATAAAAGCACATATTCTGATGTAAATATGATCGAGGTACTGACTGCTTGCTAAAATTGATAGACATGTATGTAAAAGATTATCTAATCCACCATTTCAGAAATTATCCAAATGCAAACATGCTATCAACATAAGATCTGTAGTATACAAAGCTGCATCAAAAATCGAATGATAACTGAACACCTATCTTGAGATGTGAATCTCATTACAAGTTATACAAACAGTACTAAAAAATTGCAAGTTAATCAAATATTTTTTTTCCATCAACTCACCAAAAGTAGTATATACTATTTACTATATAATGCCCTTTATTTTCACATGGCAGGAACTGTACATGGGACGCCAACAACTATATATCAATGCAGCTAGAACTACACGGGAGGCCAACAACTATACCGATGCAGCTAGAACTACATCAAGGGCAGGTGGGAGCAGCAGGATAAGAGATTCTAAGGCAACATCTGTAGCATAAAAATGCATGAACCTGCATTATATGGCATGGACAGGAACCTGCAAGGCAAAAACGGTGTAAAGTTTGCAAGGGAAAAGGCAATGTAATCTTTAAATCCAGTACCAGGCTAACAACGACAAAGTAAAATTGTGGCAGTGCATAGACAAAATTTGAAGGTAAACAACGAAAGGGAACAGCCCATCAAGAAGGCAGGCTTCAATTCTCTAAACCTCATTGCCTGAGCAACATGCTGATACAAAATCAGTTAGACATGGAGGAAATCTATCTGATAGCACATTGGAATCAGTAAATGATTTTACGTGGCAAACATAGAACAATAGTCATAATGCTTGAATCGCTAATTCATGTGGAACTGTAGACCTGAGAAGCAACAGAAATCTCATGTAGGCAGGCGGCCAGGCAATATGAATCAATAGACGCAGGGACTACTGAGACTGACGCAATCTAAGCCATGCAATCAATTTGTACATGCAGGGTCCGTTCTGACTGAGCTAATGTAACCATAGTAAGGACACGATGAAGCAGAAGAAAAAAACACTGAAACATAGATTGGTTTCCACTTTCTAGAGATGAACCTATACTATAGCAGCAGAGAGGGGAGCAGAAAACGTGAAATTTGTACCTAGTAGCACAGATTTGAGGATCAAAGACGCACTCAAACCACGGCTTGAGGAGGAGGCACCCAGATCCGGCCTGTGGACTCCTTCGCGTCGGGTAGCTAGCAGCCGAGGAAGAGAGCGACGGCCTCGCTCCATCACTGGAGAGCGGTAGCAGCAAGCGGCGCCGACGTAGATCGAAGGTCGTTCCGCTTAGGGAGAGCGGCAGCGGCAGCGGCAGACGGCGCTGGCGTAGGTCAAAGGTTGAAGGTCGCTCCATGGAGGACCAGGCCGGGCTCTTTGACAAATGTCTTTTGCACAATCTGCATCCACCAATTTGGCATACATGACAAACAAGATCGAGGCAAGCAACGGAAGAGGGGAGAGGGGCGCAGCGCAGGGATGGATCCGGGACCTTGGACTTGACGGAGCGCTTGATGAGGAACCACAGCCCAGGCACGGGAAGAACGAAGAGCCCCAACGACGTGTAGTAGCTCGCCTGCGAGTACCCTGTCCCGCCGCATCGAGCAGGACCGCGGCGTGGTCCAGCGACGCGTGCACCGGGGCGCTACGGACTCGCCTCCTCGGCTCGGCTCGCCACCGGGGGCGCGCGGAGACTACCGCGCCCCACGGCGGCGCCCGCAACCCACCGCTGTCACCCGCCCGATCTGGTGTGCCCCCGGCCGGTGATGCGGGCCAATACCCGATCTGGCGAGCCCCTGGCCGGAGACGTGCGCTAGCGCCCGATTTGGCATGTCTGCGGCTGAAGAGGGACAGGCATCGCGAGAGAGACCAGAGAGGGAGGGTGGCGCGGTGAGGCTCGAGCACAGCCTTGAGAGGAACGAAGGGGATTCCCTAGAGACTATTATATGCTAGGGTTTTCTGATCGGGATCATTTTCAGCCATCAGATCATGAATCGAGTGGCTGTGGGTGACTGGGCTGATATGGGCCGCAACGAAGTTATTTTATTTTCGTTTTTTACAGAATTAAGAATATTTAGGAATAGCAAATGATTTCAAACAAAAAGGTCACCAACAACGAAGTTATAAAATTCATCCAGATTTATAATTTTTGTATTGGTCATTTTTCCATCCGACTTTGTATGAATAATTCAAAATTTAAATTACAAAATAAGAGAATTTGGAATATAATTTAAATGAAAAAGTCGTCAACAAAAAAGTTGTAGAACTAATCGAGGTCTACAACTTTTCTTTTGGTCGTATCTTCATCCAATATTGTTTGAACAATTCAAAAGTAGGACTATACATCATTCATTACACATCTCTCTCTTAGCCATATAACATTTGAGAGATGTTACATTTGTGAACATCGTTCAAATGTGAGAGATGTTACATTTGTGAACAACGTACAGTAGCACTTTGTTAAAATTACGTGAAACTTTTATGCAATGATTAGACACCAAAAATATATTGTCATGCAAGTTTGTAGATTTTTCTGACCAATTTTAGACATTACTACATTCATTTTATGGTAATTCAACAAATAATTACAATAATAACTAAATTTGGTCAGATAATTCTGAAAATTGACACACCAACATATTTTCGGTCAATAAGCATTCTAGAAAAATTTCAAGCAATTTCAATAAAGTGGGACTATACATCCTTCACAAATAAAAACATCTCTCACTTAGTCATATATCTATGTTGAGATGTATCCATTTGTGAACAATGTGTAGTATAGTTTTGTTAAAATCGATTGAAATTTTTTATGCAATAATTATACATCAAAGTCATGTTATCACACAAGTTTATAGATTTTTCAGCATTGTATAAAAATTTTAAGCGATTTCAATAAAGTGGGATTATACATTCTTCACAAATAGAAACATCTCTCACTTAGTCATTTAACTATATGTGAGATGTATCTATTTGTGAATAATGTGTAGTATATCTTCAAATGAGTTGGGATAATAAATGGTTTCAGTTCAAATGAAAAAGTCATAAATAAAAAAGTTGTAGAACTCATCGAGACGTATAATTTTTATTTTAGTTATTTCCCATCTGACTTGTTTGAACAATTCAAAATTCGAATTTTAAAATATGAGAGATGTATAACTTTTGTTTTGATTATTTCTATACTGTCCTAGGCTTCTTTCAGGGTGGATCGATCTCTGGTCACCGGTTCGATGTGTTTTTCTAAAAGATTTTTCTTCTCATGTCTTTTATTTTTTATAAGCAAAGGATGGCTAATGACGCCATAAAATATTCATGGAATCACAAAGCTGTGGTTTTGGTTGCCGAGAGAGAATCCTATAAATATAGTATTATTATACAATAAATTATCAAATTCCTTTTGTAGGTCAGTAGTAATGCGTGGCTTTGTTGATGGCTTTAGCCAAGGTTCGATCGCTCATGAGCACACATCGTGTTTTTTTTAAAAAAATACGGCGCGGCCCGGCTGTTTAAGAGGCCCATCTCCTCTTGGGCTTCGGGTGCGGGATATTTTATTGTTCATCTAATTTAGGTTCAGGAATAAATAATATAAAACACTAGCATAGACATAAAAACATGTTCAGTCTGGTGGTCAAAGCTGTTGGTGGTTAGGTGTGAGGTTCAAGGTTCGATTCTTGAGTGGTGCGGTTTATTTTGGATTTTTTGTGAATTTGTGTGCGCAGACCTACTGGGGTCAATTTCTGTCTTGTTTTTATTTTATTTTCTAGAGCTTTTAGCTCTACCTTATGAAAATTATATCTTTTTTATATGACCTAAGAGGAAGATGATTTTTTGTTCTATTTTCCGAAAATAACTTTACATATAGAGCTTTTTTATATGACGTGAGATGAAGATGATTTTTTTTGTTTTTTCGAAAATAGCTAGAGCCCATTAAAATACAAATGACAATGGGACCAAATATCTAATTTATAGGTAAATAAAATTACAAACTAATATTGTCAATAATTTATGACAATTGCAAGGTAGCATGTTATGACGGAACATAGATCATCATAAACAAACTACTTCTCTTGGTTATGACGATTTTTATTGCGTCTTAATGACGAACACAAAATTTTCGTCAGAAAGTTATTCTCCTCTTGAAAGTCGTCATAAAACAGAATAACTTATTGACGAATTGACTCATTGTCACCAAAAAATTGTCATAGATCCTTAGATTTCTTGTAGTGACGGAGTGTCCAACAACACACAAAGAGTGTGAGATTACTCAACCAGCTTACCCAAAGAGCCAACAACATTAGGTTAAGAATAGTTTCAAAGGGCAATAGTAGAGACATAGGTGGAAGCCTCTATCCTAAGCTCTAAGCCAAGACATGTTCCTAAGCTTTCCTTGGTAGTCCTCAGTCTCGAGCCTCATTCTCTTTTAGGAGCCGAGTAGCGTGAGGAACGTGTGAGAGTTGTAGTCTACAACTTTGACTTCGTTCAAGCGGCAAAACCAAATAGGCACCCCACTATTATAAACCCTACTTTGGATACTTATCAAGTCACATTATGAGTTATGCATTGCATGTAGAGTTGGATAATGATCTCTTTCACATACACTTAGAGTAACTCCTTAATATGTTAGAAGCCTCTCATCTTAACAATGGGAATGGGAACGCTTAATGCTTATTGTTTAGTTGTTTGGGCAACGGTAGAAGTCGAGCATGAGAAGGGAACTCATACTTACGCATGTAGGATGCTACACCTGGATAATTAACTACTAAAACCAATGAGGGTACAACTTGACTTATCTAACTAACCTAGTTAAAGAATAATATCCCTAATATGATAATCTTGATGATAACTTGGATATCTTGCTCAACCGAGGGGTAGGTCGTCGTGAGTGGGATCTCAAATGACATAGCTCGTGGAGTAGTAAGGATCGAGAATTGGGATACGTAAGTCCAAGTAACCACCCATACAGACCACATGTCGTGGATGGGGTCGACTAGCCAAGTAACTAATTGCAGCCTGTTTATCCATGAAACTGGCAATGGGGGTGGCATCAGTCGGGAATGTCCGGGACATTGACCGAGAACCCAGTCATACCTTTCATTAGACATTCAGGCCAGATTAGGGAAATGTTGGAAGACGTGAGGCAACCCTTACCTCATGCACGAGGTATGGTGGTTAGTCCTATTCTTCCATGTGGATACAGTTGTACACCTCTGCAAAGTCTTGAAAGCCTGGAGTCCTTCGGGACGGAACTATTCGGTTGTTCTTTCTTTCTATACCCATGGTAGCATAAATGATGGATTATGAGCATTTTGTCATAATGATAAGTACTGTAATTCTAATGTTGAGCATAGCATGTCATACTCTTAATGAACATCATTGTTTTTCACACTTATACAAATGCTTGATAATTACCCAGTGCATCCACCAAATATTATATGTTGGAATTAAGTCCTACGAGTACAAAATGTACTCATGGTGCAGCCGTTAAGTTATTTTGCAGGTGTTGCTACCTGGTGGATGTGAGGTAGCGCTCTATTCACCGCTGCATAGTAGACCTTAGATCGGGTGAATCCGAGATGAGCTACAAGTTAACTCTGATAAGAATTCAAGCGAGACATCGAAGAGCTAAGCCTAGGAGGAATAACAATGATTATATACATTATGTGAATTCTATAATTTCTTGTAAGCATAATAACTTTGTTAGTTGGGCACGATGTTGGATGTTACATGTGTCGGTTTGCCACATGGGGAGTTCCGTGTCACTCGACTGTTAAAAAGATCCTAAGGCTGCCGCGGTGTGTCCCACATGTGACATGATGTTTGTTGCGGAGGGGAAAATTTGGTGTCCGGCCTATGCATGCTCTTTTCCCTAGGTGGTTCTTCTTGGTAGGATTTAGAAGTTTCGTGAAACATACTTTGATCTTCAATTTATTACAATGTATTACCAACTGCTTTTACAAAAAACCAGTGATGTGTTAACCATCTTTGAAATATGAAATGTTGATATGACAATTGTCCACTAAGCATGCATATTATTTGATTAATTGGTAGTGAAAATTGAAAAGTTTAACAGTTCAAAATCTTAATATACCCTGTCAAAACAAACAAAGGGAGTCTAAGAAAGTGGTACTTATTGAGTACTCAGCTACTTCATGCAATACATCATAACAACTATATCAAAATAATGTAGATGGATTTAATAAAAGCATATCAAAATGGTATATATTAGAATGAGTTAAATGCATGGGCAACCCATGAACTTGTGAAGGGGTGTCACTTACATCCTGTCATGAATGAGTTAAATGCATGGGCAGTTGTACCACAGTGGTCAGTATGGTCCAGAAATGGACCTACGGTGCACCATTTTACAAGTTTAGGGATATGTTGTGCACCACTTAACATGTTTAGGAACCTAGAAATATGTTTTCAAAGTTCGTGAACCTAAGTGTGGTAACCGTTGACAAGTTCTGGGTCATTGATGCATTTAACTCGAACAAACAACCTACTATGGTCATACAAGAAAACAAATGCATTAATGAGCTTGGCACAAAAAATGAGGTGAGGAGTAGGGAGGTTGTGAAGATGCAAGGTAGTAGTTGATATTGAGTAGTAATAGTTATAAGAGCATTTATTGAGTAGAACAGTAGAATAAATTAGGATAGTTGCATACAACTTTGTATCAAAAGACGTCAAAAGAATTTATTACAAATTTATTAGTTGTGTATGTGTGTTGGAGGGCCGAGGTTAGCAATTCCCTTGAATCTGTACCTATCAGGAAGGATTGGCATTAGAAATTGTTCATTTTCCACTCTAGTCCCCCTTACTAGGTGAGAATAATTTTATCCAAACAAATCCACTACCAAGTTAGGGGACCTATGTTTGCAATTTACTAAAAGTTTAGAGATTTGGATAAAACATTATTTTAACAAGTTAAAGAAGTGCTAGTATATTTTACTATGATCATATTGGTTTATGTGGAGTTTCATGGTAAAGCGCTAGAACTCAATGTATCCATTGTTTGCCTTTTCTTTGCTAGGTGCTACCTCTATTCTTTTGTACATGATATTTTTGAATTTAGGGTCTTGAAATGCTATGGAAGCGCCATAAGAGCCCTTTAACGTGCCACCTATCATAAAAAATATCTAGGTTTGTCCTAAGTCAAACTTTTAATCTTTGATTATCAATTGTCTAAAATCTTATATAAATTGACAAAACAATGTTGACATTTCTAGTTTCATTATGAAAATACCTTATATCATATAGCTCTTTTTTCCATTTTGCATCCTTTTTGACCGACGGTTAGCACACCACTAACAAAGCAGTATCCCTACTATTGTACCCCGATCCATAAGCATGGATGCACTACAACATACCCAGGTTCTTGCAACAATCAACATTTGGCATTAAAGAGTAAGTTTACGTCAAGTTATGGATTTTGTGACGCTTGCATTACACATTCCCATTCGTTGTCTATCTGACAAACTTAAAAACCTTTGGTGACAAACATGACTTATTTCATCGCTAAATTTCCGATGTATTGCTTTGTCAAAAAATCTATGACATCCCCATATTATATCATTATTTTAGGAAGAACAGCCTCTAACTATAAGTGCCATAAACCACTATGATGACATGGCTGTTTTTGCACTATAAGATAGCGGGGAGTGGTTGGAGAGAAGGCCAAACAGAGACTCACTTGCTCATGGGGAAGGCCCATGAGCTATATGTATTGTCGGGTTCATAAACCCAAGGTCCCTCATGGACTGGCTTCCCAGCAGAGGCTCGGCCCAACAGACGACGTTACGAACGACGCGCAACTCCTAGGCCAACCCAAATACCTAAACAATAGGCCAGAAGGGCGATCTAATCTCTGATCGGAAGGCCTCGCTAAGGAGGAACAACACTCGCTTCCAACCCCAGCCGCCTCTCTGACCGGGGATGCGCTGAACCCCTGCTTACAACACTTCTCTGACTGGCACAGTCAGAACCAACTAGGACCAACCAACTGGGGACGCCCGCTCGGTAAGGACCAGGAAATGGATGGAGCAATTAAGCTAGGGCACTCAAGTCAACCGCAATACCGAGGACTGTACCCTGCACACCTATAAGACAGTGACCGATAGGACATGTCAGGAGGGTGCCCTGCAACCTTCCAGGCATGCCAAAACCCAAGCAATGTTGTAGGCACCAACATTTGCCCTACAGTGTTGTATGACATGGGCAACAAGACTTAGTAGCATACATACTCTCTCTCTCTCTCTCTCGTTTGTAAGGTCGTCCCCTTCATCTATAAAAGGGGATGCGCTCTCTCCCAACAAGGAGACCCATCAATTCACTTACATCGATTCACCCTATGCTAGCTTTAGACACTCTAAAGCTACATAGAGCGCACGCTCAAACACTTAGCACATAGCAGAGCTCCAGTCACTCTTGGCCCTTCAGACCAGAGTCTGACCAGACCTCTTTCACCCCTCATCTTACTCCCTTTCATTTGTAACCACACAGTAAACTTGGAGCACCTGGGCTCAGGAATAAAGTCACCGACCGACTCAAACTGGACATAGGGCACATTGCCTGAACCAATATAAACCATGTGTCATTGAGTGCTAGGCCACATCCGATCACAACGTACAACAAAACTACAAATATTTATGTGTTGGTCACTTTTTGCACCGATAGTTGGCGCCATCCGTGGGGAAGACACTGTATGTTCACACTTTTTGGTCATTAGATGGCCCACTTTCCCACGACCCTCACCATTACGGGCTCAAGCGACATGACTCGCTTTGGTTCGCTAGAGTTTCCCGCACTCCCATCCATTGGGATGTGGGTTCCTCCTGTCTTTGAGCCATCCTAGGCCTTCCTCTTTGGAAGCCTGGACTTCGTCGCCAACCGGCCCGGCGTACTACACCTCCACGAGGAGGCACTCGTTCCGGCGCCCGTCGGAGGGACGCCCTCCAATGGCTCCGGGACACTCGATGACTTCAATGATGAGGTGCCTACACTTCATTCCGAGCAAATGCTCTACTCAAACCCCGCTATGAGTAATGTACATGATGTTATTTACTCGCTATTTACTATCTTCCGCCGATTATCCAAAGGGACCGTGTTGTTCGCACCGCAACCACCGTACGACCGGTTCCCCTATGGCCTCCCATCCCCTGGGGATGTGTGTGCTCGGGGGCTCTGAAGGATGCTGGCGTCGCCCCCTCTCACATCCAAATTTGTGGGAATGGCGAGCTATGCTCCCGCCACTTTCCACGAACTCCTAGATGACGAGGTTGAGAGCGACAATTCCAACATCAGCAATGTGGTACCTAGCCACCATCCGTCCTAGGAGTATGCTATGGCGAATGCTCTAGGACAGCCGCCAGTAGTGGCAGAGTCCTTGCAGACTCACACCCCTCTGGACCCTCGTGCGGGGGCCCTCGCGCTCGCAAGAGAGCACGGTGAGGAGCTACGACAATGGCGGCAGAACCAACAACCACCTGCGCCAACACGCTCGGTACAGCATGTTGTGCCCCACACACGTAACCCGACGAGCGGCGCTCAGGGTCACGCCTGCTAGGTCCAGCGTGACATCATGGATGAGGCGAAGAATCCCCCATAGTTCACTCAGGCTTGCTAGAACATCGCTGATGCGGCAATGCTTCTACGCGGCGTTCCTGAGCCCGTCGACCCCCAGGAGCGGGCGGTCCATCAGAACCTCCAGGCGCTGGTGGAAGCCACCACCATTCAACAGGCAGAAAGCTCTGCATCGCGACTCCAACTCATGGCCTCTCTCCCTACCAGGGGAGTAGGGACGCACCAAATGGATCGCTCCATCTGCTCACCACTACAGCCGCTAAGCGCAGCACAGGAGGACATAGCTGCGCTGCGGTCTGACATGGTGCCTACTCCACACCGACCACCGGTGCGCGAATGGCTTAGTCCAAACCAAGATGCTCACAGCGTCATCAGCAACCAGCATCAGGCCTGGCATGATGATGACGTCCATCGGGTGGTGGTGAGGGCAGGCGACACAGGCTCCGCCCGGACCATCGAGGGGAGCGGTGAAACGCGCCCCAAGTGTGATCGCTAGCTGAACGACCAGAGTCCTAGCCCGGATGGCCTGGGACCATGGGCCTTTGGCTGACGCATCTAGAGAGCGATGTTCCCATAGTGATTCCGACCGCCCACCAACATCGCCAAGTACACCGGGGAGACGAACCCTGGTATATGGCTCGAAGATTTCTGGCTCGCCTACCGAGTCAGAGGGGTGGATGATGACCATTTCATCATTCAATATCTCCCCATCTATGTGGGGGAACATGTTCGGGCATGGCTTGAATTCCTCCCGCATGACAACATCTGCGACTGGGCAGACCTCAAGAGGATCTTTGTCAGAAATTTCCAGGGGACATATGTCCACCCTGGTAACTCTTGGGACCTCAAGAGCTACCAGCAGGAGCCCAGCGAGTCCCTATGGGATTACATCCGTAGGTTCTCCCAACGATGCAACTCCCTCCCTGATGTCGTCGAGGCAGATGTCATCAGCGCATTCCTCTTGGGGACAACCTATGAGTCCCTGATCCACAAGCTTGGATACCTGAAGCCCCATACCACCCATGACATGCTCGATGTTGCCATGAACCATGTCTCTTGCAAGGAGGCGCTTAGAGTGGTCTTCAATGGAGGCCGAGACAAAGGCAAGGCCAAGCACGAGGGCCCCTCCACGTAGAGGGGCAAGAAGAACAAAAAGGATCGGCGCCGACCGACCAACACCACGTTGGTCGCCGTAGCTAATTATGCGGGCAAGCAACCCCAGCAGGGCCTGCCTGACCACTTCAACAAGTTCATGGATAGCCCATGCACCAACCACGCCTACCCCATCAAACACCTTTACAAGGACTACAAGCTCCTCAAATATTTCCTACGACAGACCAGCAGGCCGAAAGGAGACAACAAAGAGGCAGTAGCCAAGAAAGTGTTAGGAGTATGCCCTAGAGATAATCATTGAGATGATTATATTGCCTTGTATCCATGATATATTATGAGTTCATTGAATTTCCATTAAAGACAACCTGTATCGATTAGCAATTATGTGAATTGTTTGTAAAACTCTTTTACTTGAATGATTATTCTAATGTTGTCCCTGGTCAGAGTTCGTGTGTGAACACACATGAATAATGGATCAACACATTATTAGTTGATGACTATGTTTCACAAGTCATAGACATGGAGATGTCAAACTAATAATGTGGGCACATGTATGACATGGGGCTGGACTCACCCAACGTGAGATGTCGTTATTATCTCTATTCACATCATGTATGTTATGTCCTTAGACCTGAGATTGTTGTATGTATTCAAGATGTGAAACGACCTACTCAGGGACTATCAAACGCCACTCCATAACAGGGTAGTTATAAAGGTGGTTTTCGGGTTTGTCGGGAAACATGCTTTGAGACATAGACATTCAAGATGGAATTTGCCCCTCTCTATATATGAGAGAGATATCATTGGATCACTCTAATGATTAGATCAAGAAATGCATGGCCGTGCTTGGGTTAAGTGTTAACCTATGAGTTGGATCAAATATCGTGTGGCAAGGGAATAACAAGTATGTGGTTTTGTGGTGGTTCATCTAATATGATCTTTGCGTACGCATAGGAGTTGACATGCCTTGCTAGAGGCCGCTATCAACTAATGGCCGACTAGGAGTACTCAGGCCATGTCTATGTGTGCATGAACCCATAGGGTCGCACGCTTAAGGGGCTGGAAGCCTAGTTCGGATTGGATCCAAATTAGACAAGGCTTAGGGTAACTAATGGGCCTCCAACTTGGGAGCTCATTAGGGATGCCTATAAATATGTGGGGTGGGGCAGCGGGGCAAATCAATCCACATCTTTTGGCAGCCACCGCCGCCCATCCTATGCCCACACCTGCTGCTCCTCGTGGACCTAGCAGTCCGGAGGCACAACGCTTCCTCCCTATACGTGTGGATACCTCAGAAGTGCTGCATCTGGAGCACAAGGATGAACCGCACGAACGGGACGGACGGATGGACGACCTCGCAACTGCATGGCACAGCTACGACGCGTTCGACTACATTGAGTTGCTTCCACTGCACCTACGCGTCTAGTGGTAATCCCATGATCTATAACTAGCAGTAGATCCTGGTTTATGAGGTCAAAATTTTTGTTTTCCGGCTAGCGTAGCATCCTCATAACCCTACAGTGGTATCGGAGCTGTTACTGCGTCGTTATAGGTTTGGATGAGTGCGTATGGAGATATGTGTGGTTGTAGATGAGTCTCTGATCATGGTTCGTGATTTTACCGTGTTGGTCTTGTAACGATCTACTCGTACCGGTCGGAATTCCACCATCCGAGTTAAGTGATACATGTAAATCCAGTCATGGTAAGATGGAGATCAATCAGATTGATCGAATCGAACCTAGGTCAAGTGTCGAGCGCATGTGATGTGCAATGGTGATGATTGGATCTACTGCTGGGCGCCGGGGTGCAAGAAAAAGTGTTGTTCGGTGAAACAGCCATAACTTTTGCATACGACCTCAGATTGAGACGAATTCTATATGAAAATTGTAGAGAAAAAATTTTACATCCAATTCTCACCTGCATCGCTGGTTTCGCTGAAATTAGATTTGCGAAAAAGGCCGAGAAGATGGTGTTTTCGGCGTTTTAAGATTAGACGTCGGAATCGGTTAACTCTGTTTTTGCAGGAATTTAAGACTGGTATAGCCCTTATGTGTATGTGATGCATGTATGTAATTAATTCATGGCTTGCATGTCGTGAGTATGACAATATGGCTAGAGCCACTAAGATATTGTCAAATTGATGTAATGGCCTGCGTGCCAAACTATGATGATCCTATCCGCGACTATGTAATCTTCTTCACTGCCTTGCGTTAGTGATAGCTAGTCTTGGTGGACTCATCACTGAAGGATGGCATACATGGATCATGGAGATGAAGATCATCATGAGGAACAGTTCAATGGAGATGGAGATCCCCAAAGGAACATTGGGCTATACCATGTCATATCTCTATGTTAATGCCGTTCTTACTATATTCTACTTTCACGTGTGATAATGTTTTTGTCTACATGTGATGGTGAAGTAGAACGATCCCTCGACAATGTTTAAGTTAAAATGCTTCCCCAAACCTTGCACTATCAGGTGTCTTGTACAATCGGTGGTGGGTCTATGAAATTAGGGTGCCACTAGTTTTCCTTGACTAGACAGGTTCGTATTGGATACTTACAGCAGAAGGGTTGGTTACTTGAACAAGGTCATCCTAACGGTTAGGGACCTTGGAGCATGAGTAGTTGGGCACCAAAGCATAGAGATGCTACCCAACAACAAGAGTCATATGTGATATGATTAGCAAAGAGTTGCTTACCAATCTACCATGTCTTCTAGCGGTGATGCTAAAGCTCACTAGTAGACTTGTTAGTTGTGGGTCTTGAATCACTAAGTTTCAATAGAGGGATATTGATTTTAGTGGGAGTAGATTATATTAAAGTTTTAATATTGTTTACTCTATCTTGGATACATTGCCTTAGTATTTTGCATTACTTTTGTTGTAGATAAATGGCACCTAGCAATCAACCATTTACTTTGCGTTCAATTCTTGAGAAAGATAAGTTGAATGGAACAAACTATGCGGATTGGATCCGCAACCTGAGAATTGTTCTCAGGGCAGAGAAAAAGGAAGAAATTCTAGACACCCCATTACCAGATGAGCCTGCTGATAATGCACCTGCTGCAGAGAAAAACGCTTACAAGAAAGCATGTGATGCTGATCTTGAAGTGAGTTGCCTTATGCTTGCTTGTATGGAACCAGATCTGCAGTTGTAGTTTGACAATAACCATGCAGCACACGATATGATCGTGGCGCTCAATGATATGTTCCAGACTCAAGCCAGGACTGAAAGGTTCAATGTCTCAAAGGCTTTTGCTGAAACCAAGCTAGCAGAGGGTGCAACAGTTGGGCCTCATGTGATCAAAATGGTTGGTTACACTCAGAGGTTGGAGAAGCTGGGCTTCCCAATTGGCCCTGAATTAGCTAGTGATTTTATTCTCGTGTCTCTTCCACCCAGCTATGGAAATTTTGTCACGAACTACCATATGCATGGGGCAGAGAAGGGCTTGAATGAGTTATGTGGCATGCTTAAAACAGCAGAGGCTAGCATCAAGAAAGGTGCTGGCAGTAGCCATGTGATGGCGGTCCAAAACAAGCCTAAGTTTAAGAAGAAGGGCAATTCTTGGAAGAAGAAAAAGGGCAAGGCTAAAGATGAGATCTCTAAGCCAAACCCACCTGCGCCCAAGGCTGGACCAACTGCTAATGCTGAGTGCTTTCATTGTCATGGGAAAGGTCACTGGAAGAGGAACTGCAAGCTGTACCTAGAATCCATTAAGGATCACGGCAGTAAAGGTACTCCCACAGCTTGTACACTTGTTGTTTATGTTATAGACATTTTCCTTGCTAATTCTTATATTAATTCTTGGGTATTTGATACCAGATCGGTTGCTCATATTTGCAATACGATGCAGGGAATGATAAGGAGTAGAAGCGTGGAAAAGGGAGAACGTTGATTTTCCGCGTGGGCAATAATGCAAGAGTTGCTGCGTTGAACGTCGGGACTATGCAACTCCACCTCCCGTCAGGATTTATTATGGAGTTGAATAATTGTTATTTTGTTCCTAGTTTAAGTCAAAACATTGTGTCACCTTCATGTTTGATGAAGGATGGTTATTCATTTGCGAGTAAAGACAATGGTTGTGTGATCTCTAAAAATGACATGTTTGTGGCTTCTGCATCCATTGTGAATGGGTTATTTATTTTAAATCTTGAAGATGCTCCTATCTGTAATATAAGTGCTAAAAGGCCTCGGCTTAATGAGTTAAGTCCTACCTATATGTGGCATTGTTGTTTAGGTCATATAAGTGAGAATCGCATGAAGAGGCTCCATTCTGATGGGCTTTTAACTTCGTTTGATTTTGAATCATACGAGACATGTGAGGCTTGCCTGCTGGGCAAGATGACCAAGACACCTTTCATAGGTTTTCCTGAGAGGGCGGCAAACTTGCTGGAACTCATACATACTGATGTATGCGTACCAATGAGTACGACAACAAGAGGCGGATTCCAATACTTCATAACCTTCACTGATGACTTTAGTAGATATGGCTATGTCTACTTAATGAAACATAAGTCTAAGACATTTGAAAAGTTCAAGGAGTTTCAGAGTGAAGTAGAGAATCAACGTGGCAAGAAAATTAAGGCTTTGCGATCTGATCGTGGAGGCAAATATTTGAGCCATGAGTTTAGCAATCATCTAAAGAGTTGCAGAATTGTTCCACAGCTTACGCCACCTGGAACGCCTTAGAGAAATGGCATGCCCGAGCGACGTAATCGGACTTTGTTGGACATGGTTCGGTCTATGATGAGCCAGTCAGACCTACCGTTATCATTTTGGGGATACGGTCTAGAAATAGCCGCTTTCACATTGAATAGGGTACCATCTAAGTCAGTAGTTAAGACACCACATGAGATGTGGACTGGTAAGAGTCCTAGTTTGTCTTTTCTGAAAATTTGGGGTTGTGAAGTTTATGTCAAATGACTAATGTTAGATAAACAAACACCCAAATCAGACAAATGCTTTTTCGTGGGATATCCGAAGGAAACTTTAGGGTATTACTTCTACAACCGATCAGAGGGCAAAGTGTTTGTTGCTCGAAATGGTGTTTTCTTAGAGAAAGAGTTTCTCAAAAGAGAGAAAAGTGGACAGAAGGTGTATCTTGAAGAAGTTCAAGATGAGCCAGTTGGGAAGGACTCTACGAGTGATGCTAATGTAGCAGAACAAGTTGAGATACCCATGGCAATAGAAACACCACCACAACCATGAAGGTCAGCAAGAATCTGTGAGTTGCGTGGGGATTTGTTATTGTTAGACGATGACGAACCTATGACTTATGCGGAAGCAATGATGGACACAGATTCCGAGAAATGGCAAAGTGCCATGAGATCCGAGATAGATTCCATGGGAAACAATCAAGTTTGGAACTTGGTTGACCCGCCTGATGGGGTTAGAGCCATAGAGTGCAAATGGATCTATAAAAAGAAAAAGGATATGGATGGAAACGTCCACATCTATAAAGCTCGACTTGTTGCAAAGGGTTTTTGGCAAGTTCAAGGAATTGACTACGATGAGACTTTCTCGCCTGGTAGCGATGCTTAAATCTATCCGGATCATTCTAGCAATAGCTGCTTATTTCGATTATGAGATATGGCAGATGGATGTTAAAACAACCTTTCTAAATGGAAATTTGGATGAGGACGTGTATATGATATAGCCCAAAGGTTTTGTTGATCCAAACAATGCTGGAAAAATATGCAAGCTTCAGAAATCCATTTATGGGTTAAAGCAAGCATCTCGGAGTTGGAACATTCGTTTTGATGAAGTGGTCAAAGGGTTTGGCTTCCGTCAGAATGAAGAAGAACCTTGTGTTTACAAGAAGGAAAGTGGGAGCGCTGTTGTATTTCTGATCTTGTATGTGGATGACATATTATTGATTGGGAATGACATTCCTATGTTGCAATCCGTAAAGACTTCATTGAATAATAGTTTTTCTATGAAGGATTTAGGAGAAGCAGCATATATTTTGGGCATCAAGATCTATAGAGATAGATCGAAGAGGCTTATAGGATTAAGCCAAGATACAGTACATTGACAAGGTGTTGAAATGATTCAACATGGAACAGTCCAAGAAAGGGTTCTTGCCTATGTCACATGGTATGCGCTTTAGCGATAAACAGTGTCCTTCGACAGCTGATGAGCGGAAGCGCATGAGTAAGGTTCCATATGCCTCGGCAGTTGGTTCCATCATGTACGCCATGATATGTACTCGCCCAGATGTCTCATATGCTCTAAGTGTTGCGAGCAGGTACCAAGCTGATCCAGGAGAGAGTCACTGGACACTTGTTAAAAACATTCTTAAGTACTTGAGAAGGACTAAAGATGTGTTCCTAATCTATGGAGGTGAGGAGGAGCTCGTTGTAAATGGTTACACCTGATGCTAGCTTCCAAACTAACACGGATGATTCACAGTCTCAATCAGGTTTTGTGTTCACAATAAATGGTGGTGCTGTAAGTTGGAAAAGTTCCAAGCAGGAGACGGTGACCGATTCTACAACAGAGGCCGAGTACATTGTAGCTTCTGGAGCTGCGAAGGAAGGTGTTTGGATGAGGAGGTTCCTCATTGAACTTGGTGTGTTTCTGAATGCGTCCAGCCCATTGAATCTACATTGTGACAACAATGGGGCAATTGCGCAGGCTAAGGAGCCAAGGAATCACCAAAAGAGCAAACATGTACTACGGAAATTTCACCTCATTCGAGAGTTCGTTAGACGAGATGAGATCAAGATGTGCAAGATACACATAGATTTGAATGTTGCAGATCCTTTGACAAAGGCTCTTCCACAGCCTAAGCATGAGGCGCACATAAGAGCTATGGGTATTAGATATCTTCGAGATTAACTCTAGTGCAAGTGGGAGATTGTTAGGAGTATGCCCTAGAGATAATCATAGAGATGATTATATTGCCTTGTATCCATGATATATTATGAGTTCATTGAATTTCCATTAAAGACAACCTGTATCGATTAGCAATTATGTGAATTGTTTGTGAAACTCTTTTACTTGAATGGTTATTCTAATGTTGTCCCTGGTCAGAGTTCGTGTGTGAACACACATGAATAATGGATCAGCACATTATTAGTTGATGACTATGTTTCACAAGTCATAGACATGGAGATGTCAAACTAATAATGTGGGCACATGTATGACATGGGGCTGGACTGACCCAACGTGAGATGTCGTTATTATCTCTATTCACATCATGTACGTTATGTCCTTAGACCTGAGATTGTTGTATGTATTCAAGATGTGAAACGACCTACTCAGGGACTATCAAACTGCTACTCCATAATAGGGTAGTTATAAAGGTGGTTTTCGGGTTTGTCGGGAAACATGCTTTGAGACATAGACATTCAAGATGGAATTTGCCCCTCTCTATATATGAGAGAGATATCACTGGATCACTCTAATGATTAGATCAAGAAATGCATGGCCGTGCTTGGGTTAAGTGTTAACCTATGAGTTGGACCAAATATCGTGTGGCAAGGGAATAACAAGTATGTGGTTTTGTGGTGGTTCGTCTGATATGATCTTTGCGTACGCATAGGAGTTGACATGCCTTGCTAGAGGCCGCTATCAACTAATGGCCAAGTAGGAGTACTCGGGCCATGTCTATGTGTGCGTGAACCCATAGGGTCGCACGCTTAAGGGGCTGGAAGCCTAGTTCGGATTGGATCCGAATTAGACAAGGCTTAGGGTTACTAATGGGCCTCCAACTCGGGAGCTCATTAGGGACGCCTATAAATATGTGGGGTGGGCAATGGGGCTAAGCAATCCACGCCTTTTGGTAGCCGCCGCCGCCCATCCTACGCCCGCACCTGCTGCTCCTCGTGGACCTAGCAGTCCAGAGGCGCAACGCTTCCTCCCTATACGTGTGGATACCTCGGAGGTGCTGCATCTGGAGCACAAGGACAAACCACACGAAGGGGATGGACGAGACGACCTCGCAACTGCATGGCACTGCTATGACGCGTTCGACTACATCGAGTCGCTTCCGCTGCACCTGCGCGTCTAGTGGTAATCCCGTGATCTATAACTAGCTTTAGATCCTAGGTTTATGAGGTCAAAATTTTTGTTTTCCAGGCTAGCGTAGCATCCACATAACCCTACAGTGGTATCAGAGCCTATTACTGCATTGTTATAGGTTCGGATGAGTGCGTATGGAGATATGCACGGTTGTAGATGAGTCTCTGATCATGGTTCGTGATTTTACCGTGTTGGTCTTGTAATGATCTACTCGTACCGGTCGGAATTCCGCCATCCGAGTTAAGTGATACATGTAAATCCAGTCATGGCAAGATGGAGATCAATCAGATTGATTGAATTGAACCTAGGTCAAGTGCCGAGCGCATGTGATGTGCAACGGTGATAGATTGGATCTACTGTCGGGCACCGGGGTGCAAGAAAAAGTGTTGTTCGGTAAAACAGCCATAACTTTTGCATACGACCTCGGATTGAGACGAATTCTATATGAAAATTGTAGAGAAAAAAATTTTACATCCGATTCTAACCTGCATCGCTAGTTTTGCTGAAATTAGATTTGCGAAAAAAGGCCAGGAAGATGGTGTTTTCGGCGTTTTAAGATTAGACGTCGGAATCGGTTAACTCTATTTTGCAGGAATTTATGACTGGTATAGCCCTTATGTGTATGTGATGCATGTATGTAATTAATTCATGGCTTGCATGTCGTGAGTATGACAATATGGCTGGAGCCACTAAGATATTGTCAAATTGATGTAATGGCCTGCGTGCCAAATTGTGATGATCCTATCCGCGACTATGTAATCTTCACTGCCTTGCGTTAGTGATAGGTAGTCTTCGTGGACTCATCACTGAAGGATGGCATACATGGATCATGGAGATGAAGATCATCATGAGGAACAGTTCGATGGAGATCCCCAAAGGAACATTGGGCTATACCATGTCATATCTCTGTGTTAATGCCGTTCTTACTATATTCTACTTTCACGTGCGATAATATTTTTGTCTACATGCGATGGTGAAGTAGAACGATCCCTTGGCAATGTTTAAGTTAAAATGCTTCCCCAAACCTTGCACTATTAGGTGTCTTGTACAATCGGTGGTGGGTCTATGAAATTAGGGTGCCACTGGTTTTCCTTGACTAGACAGGTTCATATTGGATACTTACAACAGAAGGGTTGGTTACTTGAACAAGGTCATCCTAATGATTAGGGACCTTGGAGCATGAGTAGTTGGACACCAAAGCATAGAGATGCTATCCAACAACAAGAGTCATATGTGATATGATTAGCAAAGAGTTGCTTACCAATCTACCATGTCCTTGCGGTGATGCTAAAGCTCACTAGTAGACTTGTTAGTTGTGGGTCTTGAATCACTAAGTTTCAATAGAGGGATATTGATTTTAGTGGGAGTAGATTATATTAAAGTTTTAATATCGTTTACTCTATCTTGGATACATTGCCTTAGTATTTTGCATTACTTTTGTTGTAGATAAATGGCACCTAGCAATCAACCATTTACTTTGCGTTCAATTCTTGAGAAAGATAAGTTGAATGGAACAAACTATGTGGATTGGATCCGCAACCTGAGAATTGTTCTCAGGGCAGAGAAAAAGGAAGAAATTCTAGACACCCCATTACCAGATGAGCCTGCTGTAGAGAAAAACGCTTACAAGAAAGCATGTGATGCTGATCTTGAATGAGTTGCCTTATGCTTGCTTGTATGGAACCAGATCTGCAGTTGCAGTTTGACAATAACCATGCAGCGCACGATATGATCATGACGCTCAATGATATGTTCCAGACTCAAGCCAGGACTGAAAGGTTCAATGTCTCAAAGGCTTTTGCTGAAACCAAGCTAGCAGAGGGCGCAGCAGTTGGGCCACATGTGATCAAAATGGTTGGTTACACTCAGAGGTTGGAGAAGCTGGGCTTCCCAATTGGCCCTGAATTAGCTAGTGATTTTATTCTCGCATCTCTTCCACCCAGCTATGGAAATTTTGTCGCGAACTACCATATGCATGGGGTGGAGAAGGGCTTGAATGTGTTATGTGGCATGCTTAAAATAGCAGAGGCTGACATCAAGAAAGGTGCTGGCAGTAGCCATGTGATGGCGGTCCAAAACAAGCCTAAGTTTAAGAAGAAGAGCAATTCTTGGAAGAAGAAAAAGGGCAAGGCTAAAGATGAGATCTCTAAGCCAAACCCACCTGCGCCCAAGGCTGGACCACCTACTGATGCTGAGTGCTTTCATTGTCATGGGAAGGGTCACTGGAAGAGGAACTACAAGCTGTACCTGGAATCCATTAAGGATCGTGGCAGTAAAGGTACTCCCGCAGCTTGTACACTTGTTGTTTATGTTACAGACATTTTCCTTGCTAATTCTTATATTAATTCTTGGGTATTTGATACCGGATCGGTTGCTCATATTTGCAATATGATGCAGGGAATGATAAGAAGTAGAAGCGTGGAAAAGGGAGAAGTTGATTTCCACGTGGGCAATAATGCAAGAGTTGCTGCGTTGAACGTCGGGACAATGCAACTCCACCTCCTGTCAGGATTTATTATGGAGTTGAATAATTGTTATTTCATTCCTAGTTTAAGTCGAAACATTGTGTCACCTTCATGTTTGATGAAGGATGGTATTCATTTGCGAGTAAAGACAATGGTTGTGTGATCTCTAAAAATGACATGTTTGTGGCTTCTGCATCCATTGTGAATGGGTTATTTATTTTAAATCTTGAAGATGCTCCTGTCTATAATATAAGTGCTAAAAGGCCTCAGCTTAATGAGTTAAGTCCTACCTATATGTGGCATTGTTGTTTAGGTCATATAAGTGAGAATCGCATGAAGAGGCTCCATTCTGATGGGCTTTTAACTTCATTTGATTTTGAATCATACGAGACATGTGAGGCTTGCCTGCTGGCAAGATGACCAAGATGGCTTTCACAGGTTTTCTGACTAGCATAGCAATCTCATAACCCTACAGAAAGGAGGCACAGCAGGCAAGGACGGGGATAGCTTCCCCGACCCCAAGGAATGCATCATGACCTTCGGGGGATCCGACGCCATCTGCTCCAAGCACCAGCACAAGGTACACTACAGAGAGGCACACACCGTCGAGACGGCCGTCCCCTCCTTTCTTAGCTGGTTAGAATCTCCAATCACCTTCGATCAAAGGGACCATCCCTCCCATGTCGCTAGACCAGGATGCTACCCGCTCATCATCGACCCCATCATCCGCAAGAAGTGCCTCACCAAGGTGCTGATGGACGGAGGCAATGGCCTCAACATCCTCTATGTCGACACACTCGATGCCATGCACATCCCCTGATCAAAACTCCGCCTAGCGGGCTCTCCATTCCACGGCGTGATCCTAGGAGCGCAGGCGTACCCGCTCGGGTAGATCGACCTATCCATCATGTTTGGCAACCAAGCCAACTTCCGCTCGGAGGTCCTCACCTTCGAAGTGGTGGACTTCCTAGGGTCCTACCATGCCATCTTGGGGTGGCCATGCTACACCAAATTCATGTCAATCCCCAACTACACATACCTCAAGCTAAAGATGTTGGGACCGAACGGCGTCATCACCGTGGACCATGAGCATTTCGAGCTTGCCACCGTCGTCATCAACTCATCTGAGCTCCCATGGCTCGGGGAGTCATCGACCCTAGCAGTCCCATACTACAACAAACCAACCTCCTCGATGGCCTTCCGCCCACTCGAGAAACCAAGGCGGTGGGAATCGACCCCACTGACCCTATCAAGATGGTGCAGATCAAGACCCAGCTCCCGACCAAATAGGAATGCGAGCTCATTGATTTCCTGTGCGCCAATCATGATGTCTTCACATGGAAGCCTTCTGACATGTTGGGCATATTGTGGGAGGTCATCGAGCACACGCTGCGCCTCATCCCAGGATCAAAGCCCACCAAGCAGCGCCTACGTTGCTTTGACGATGAGAGACATAGGGCCATAGGCGAAGAGATCACCAAACTCCTAGCAGCCGGATTCATTAGAGAGGTATTCCACTCCGATTGGCTTGACAATCCTATTCTTATTAAAAAGAAGACCAGGAAATGGAGAATGTGTGTTGATTATACTGGCCTCAACAAAGCGTGTCCAAAGGATCACTTTCCTTTGCCACGCATAGACCAGATAGTCGACTCCACCTCGGGATGCGAGATCCCCTCCTTTCTAGATGCCTACTTAGGCTATCACCAGATTGCAATGAAAGAGTCTGATCAACTCGCAATCTTGTTCATCGCCCCATATGGTTCGTACTATTACATAACCATGCCTTTCGGTCTGAAGAACACTAGCACCACCTACCAAAGGTGCAAGCAGCAATGCTTTGCAGACCAAATCAACCCGCTCGATCAGCCTGATCAAGCCAAGCGGCCGAAACCAACAATCGCCGTCTATGTTGATGACATAGTGGTCAAAACGGCTCAAGCTTGCGACTTGATCACAAACTTGGCCACAACATTTGCGAACCTTCAAAGGTTCAACATCAAATTGAATTTCGAGAAATGTGTTTATGGGGTTCCAAAAGGGAAGCTGCTTGGATACATTATGTCCGAGTGCTGCATCAAGGCCAACCCCAAAAAGATCACGGCCATCTCCAACATGGGCCCTATACGCAACGTCAAGGGCGTACAAAGGCTCATCGGCTGTCAAGCTACCCTGAGCCAATTCATCTCTTGGCTCAGTGAATGGGGGATGCCACTCTACAAGCTCCTCAAAAAGATGGACGCCTTCATCTGGACCGAGGAAGCTCAGTAGGCTTTGGAGAGCCTCAAAGCATCACTGGCATTGGCCCCAATCCTCGTCGCTCTTAAACGGGGAGAACCCCTCCTCCTCTACATTGCAGCGAGCAACCATGTGGTGAGCGCCACCCTAGTTGTCGAAAGGGAGGAGCCGGGACACCACCTTAAGGTCTAGTGACCCATATACTTCATCGAGGAGGTACTCACTAACTCCAAGGTCTGGTACCCCTAGGTGCAGAAACTCCTATATGTCGTGCTGATGGCGACCTGGAAGCTCCTGCACTACTTCACCGACCACAAGGTCACGGTCGTCACTTCATACCCGCTCGGAGACATCGTCCACAACCACGACGCCGCGGGACAGATTTCCAAGTGGGCACTCAAACTCATGGGCCATGACATCAGGTATGAAAGGATCAAGATGCCCAAGAGGGGGGGTGAATTGGGCTAATTCTAAAATTCTTTGCAATAATTAAATCCTACGGTTAGCCCACTTCACCCCTTGTGCCTAGAAAGTGTTTCTATTGTTCTAACACACAAAAGTTTAGCAACCTATGTTCCAATCCTACTCTAGCATGGCAATTCTATGAATGTAAAGACAAGAATTAAATTGCTCAAAGTAAATGCTTAAAGTAAAGAGAGAAGGAGGAACGCGGTGATGTTTTGCCAAGGTATCGGAGAGTCACCACTCCCCACTAGTCCTCGTTGGAGTACCCGCACAAGGGTGTAGCTCCCCCTTGATCCGCACAAGGATCAAGTTCTCTCTACGGGTTGATTCTTCGACACTCCATCATGGTGAATCACCCACAACCACTCACAACTTGAGTTGGGTCATCCACAAGCTTCATCGGATGATCACCAAGCTCCCAATCACCACCAAGCCATCTAGGTGATGGCGATTACCAAGAGCAACAAGCACAAACTCTCACTTGACCATGACAAGCCTAATGAGAAGGGGGGATGCACACTTTGCTACTCTTGCTTTCACTAATGAGGCCTCTCTCTTGGATTCTCAAATCTCAATCACCTCACTAGAACCTTGCTCTTCTTGGCACTCTCAAGGGTGTTTCTTAGTTGTTGGAATGAGCAAAAGTGATCTCTTAAGTGAATAGAGGAAGTATTTATAACCCCTCATTCAAAACGAACCGTTATGTGCCTTTGTGGGGTGACCGGACGCTCCGATCAGGTTGACTGGATGCTCCAGTCAGTTCACCCAAAACCGAGCAGTTAAGTGGTGACCGAACGCTGAGCAGCATCCGGTTAGCACTGACTGGACGCATCCGATCATGAAAACCGCTCTCAGGAACCTTACTGGAGTCGACCAGACGCTGGCACCCAGCGTCTGGTCGCTCACCTCTTAGCATTTGGTCGCACCAGACAACTTCACCTTGATCAAATGAACTGACTGGACTCTGCGCTAGCGTCCGGTCACACCAGAACTAGCGTTTGGTCAGCATTTGACCCTCCATTCACTTCCATCTCGCAATCATATATGAATGAAGTTTGCTCAAATTGATCTAAGGGCTTTTTAGGAGCTATCTAGTGCTAGATTTGACAAGTGTGCACCACACCTAACATACTAGACTCATCTAGGTCAAGCTACCCGTCCATACCCCCTTAATAGTATGACCAAAGGAAAAACAAAGTCCTAAACTACTCTTAGTGTCTCTTCAACTCCAAACGACACTTAGAACTAGTCCAACCTTTACCTTATCGTCCATCCTTTGAAAACCAAAACAATTTCCATCGTAGGTGCATGACAACCATGATTGCCCAATCAATTGCCATTACCATGACCTAACTTAATTGCATCTACAAAACACACATTAGTCACAATAATCTTGTATTGTCATTAATCACCAAAACCCAACTAGGGGCCTAGATGCTTTCAATCTCCCCCTTTTTGTTGATTGATGATAATACCACCTCGAGTATGTGAAAGAGATGAGGTTTTTAACATGCTTGGTTCATATAAGCTTTTGACAATAAGAACAAAAGAGTTAGGCAAGCTTATATGACCTAAGCCAACATAATGTACTCAAAAGATATGAAATAAGCATGAGTACAAGTAATAAAGCTCATTTGCATCGGAGTAAAATGCAAAAGCAAAGCAAATGAGCATAACACAAGTGATATGACATATAAATAATTCAAAGTAGACAGCACACATGTCACATATCACATAAATATCATGATCACATAGATATTAGTTCGATGCATGAAAGTAAACACATGAATGCATAATAGTGTATCACACATAAAAAACCATAATATAATAGATAAGCTAAGCTCCTCCTAGATAAGTTGCTCCCCCTAAGTCTAACATACTCAATCCCTCTCTCCCTTTGGTGTCAAACACCAAAACCTAAGGGTCAGTCAGCGGGGCTGCAGCGGACAAGTCAGATGCTGAGGTACGAGGAGCGAGCTGGAACTGTGTGCCATCATCATCTGACCCTGAGCTCTGAGCTGTATGACCCTCTATAGCTGGAAGTGACACTGAAGCGGTCTGGGTCGGATCAGGAACTGGTGCGGCCTGAGACTCTGCAGGTATGACTATAGCAGGTGGCTCTGATGATGCAACTAACAAAGGGAGCGTCTCTATAGTCCTAGTTATAGGTGCAACTATGGAAGGACCAGGGACATGTAGATATGACAGAGTAGGCTGCCCTGTCAACTCATTGAAGGTAGCACCAAGGCTCTTAGAGACTGTAGTATCTGGCTCAAGCAGCGAGGAAGTCTGAGCCGATGTGAAGCCCATCTATAAAGGTGTGAACTACGGGGCTCGCACTGGCGAGGCAAACCACTGGGACACCTGCTCTGTATGTGAAGGAAACTATGCTGCTGGCTGTCCCTGACTCTGAAGCCTACTAGGCTGTAAAGCTAGAGTCATAGAAGTGGTGGTAGGATGGCCAATCTAGGGTGAAGGCTGTGGTGGTGGAGCCCCAGTAGCAGTAACTACATGCTGCATAAATCTAAGTAACTACTACTGCATAAGGAGCTGCTGCTGATGCATGGCCTGCTGCTGCTACTGGATCACCTGCTGCTATCGCTGGAACTCATCCTGCCTGGTCTGAAACTATGCAAATATAGCAGCGGTCTCCTGAGCCTAGCGAGCCTGATCCTGCCTCATCCACTAAAGGATAGCAAGTAGAGCGGGGTCTATCTGTGGTGCAGGTGGAGCTAAACTAGAGCTACCAGCCTCATGGTCATGTCGTCGTGGAGGCATCTAAGGGATATCCTGGTAGTCATCATCTAAGCTATCACTAGGGTGCTCTCGACCATCCCCTCCTGCTGAGCATCTAACTACTCCTCCTCTGTAGCTGCAATGCCCTTGATAGTCTCATCCTACTGGGCTACAGTCTCTGGCACCTTTGGGAAACGGCGCGGCAGGCTAGGTGCACTCGACCTACTGTGATGGAGCATCTGAGTCATGTTATAGGCAGGAAACTCTGTAGTAGCACCACTATACTCTGCTAGCATCTTAGGTGGCCTCACTGTAACTGCTCTATGAATCAAGAATGTAATCCAATGAGCATAGGGCAACTGTCGGTGACCTCTGAACCCCTCTGCAATAGTGTCCCCCATCTCTGATAGTAAGAGATCCCAAATATCAAAGACAGTCTGCTGCATCAGGGTATTCAGTAGCCATAACTAAATGCGAGTCAAACCCTCGCGATATCCCATCCTCGGAAGTAGGGTCCTCCTCATGATAGCATCAAGCACTCTAGCTGTAGGTGTGAGGTCACTAGGTGTCCTGCTCGACCCTTCACCGAATGGCTCTGTGAAGCAATGGCGGATCAAATCTGTAGGAGACACCATACCGCCATGAGGGCGTCTAGAAGGCACTGTCTGACCATAGCAAACCTCATGTAGCCAGATGGGCTGCTCCTGAAGCCTGAGTATCTCCCTGACCCTGAAGCTCATCAGCTTGTAGTCTCTGCCTCTGAATGCAAAGTGAATGAATCTATGCTAAGGGTCAATCCAAAGTGTAGCATAGAACTCACGGACCCAAGATGGAATATATCTACCTATCTGTCCAAGTAAGTATGTCACCCCTAGCAAGTAAGATAGGTAAGGGCAAATATGCTCTCCTGCTGCTGCTACAATGGACTCAATGTTGCACAACCTCTAAGACCTGAATGTTGCCCCACTGTTAAGATATGCATTATAAAACCTTCCTACAGTGGTGTGTAGAAGCCCTCTAAAGTACGCTCACCCCTCCTCGGAGGGAACCACTCCTCAAACTGCACAAATCTGAGCTGTTGAACCTGTTTGGCCATGGCGGCCCTCAAATCTAGATGAGTCACTACAGACAGACCCTATGGTCTAGGAGGTGGATGAGAACCCCTCCGCTGTGTCTCTGCCCTCGGTGTCACCTAGGTACGAGTATGACTAGAGCGGCGTAACTGTGGCTAAGGTGCCTGCTCTGTCTCCTTTGACTGCACTCCCTCCTGAGTCTGCTCTGTCTGTTGTGCCTACTACTGTGACTCCCCCTGAGGCTTACTCTCATCAATAGCAACACACCATCCTCCAACCATGGCTATCCCAGCTGGACCACCATGACGATGCTCAACCTCCTAGACAGCAGCCCTCTGAGCTGGTGAAAGTTGATCTGCAATAACAACACCACTTTGAGCACCTCCTCTCTCTGCATGGTCTACGGCGGCTACCACTGCTGCTGCTCTCTCTATGTCAGCATCTGGATACTTGCGCTTCTTCATTGCAAGCTTCTTCACCGCCTTGCCTTTTGCCTCAGAAGGCAGGCGAGGTGGGGGCCTTAGATCCTCATCACTGAGACCACCTCCAACATTCTTGACACGAGCCATCTGATGGAGCTGAAAAGAACAACTGCACTAACAAGAATCAACTGCCAACAGTCACTTCTGAGGCTTGGCCTCGATCTGCACTCGCGAGCTTGGCCCCGAGTTGACTGACAACTGCCAAAGAGACCTCA